>NW_022261979.1:13831013-14021013 GCF_002021735.2 Oncorhynchus kisutch
TTCGTTCCAGTAACAGGCAGCAGAGATACTGGAACGAAAGGCGGCCAAATGAGGTGTTGGATTTAGGGATGATCAGTGAGATACACCTGCGGGAGCGCCCGTGCTACGGATGGGTGGATGCCATCGTGACCACGTGAGCTGAGATAAGGCGGAGCTTTACCTAGCATGAGACTTGTAGATGACCTGGAGCCAGTTGGTCTGGCCGACGAATATGTAGCGAGGGGCCAGCCGACTAGAGCATACAAGTCGCTAGTGGTGGGTGGATAAGGTGCTTTAGTGACAAAACGGATGGCACTGTGATAGACTGCATCCAGTTTGCTGAGTAGAGTGTTGGAAGCCATTTGTAGATGACATCGCGAAGTCGAGGATCGGTAGGATAGTCAGTTTACTAGGGTAAGCTTGGCGGCTTGAGTGAAGGAGGCTTTGTTGCGGAATAGAAAGCCGACTCTTGATTTGATTTTTCTATTGGAGATGTTTGATATGAGTCTGGAAGGAGAGTTGCAGTCTAGCCCAGACACCTAGGTACTTATAGACGTCCACATATTCTAGGTCGGAACCATCCAGGGTTGGTGATGCTAGTCGGGCATTGCAGGTGCAGGCAGCGACCGGTTTGAAAAGCAATGCATTTGGTTCTTACTAGCGTTTAAGAGCAGTTGGGAGGCCACGGAATGAGAGGTTGTATGGCATTGAAGCTTGTTGGAGGTTAGATAGCACAGTGTCCAAAGACGGGCCGAAAGTATATAGAATGGGTCGTCTGCGTAGAGGTGGATCAGGGAATCGCCCGCAGCAAGAGCAACATCATTGATATACACAGAGAAAAGAGTCGGCCCGAGAATTGAACCCTGTGGCACCCCCATAGAGACTGCCAGAGGACCGGACAGCATGCCCTCCGATTTGACACACTGACTCTGTCTGCAAAGTAATTGGTGAAACAGGCAAGGCAGTCATCCGAAAAACCGAGGCTACTGAGTCTGCCGATAAGAATATGGTGATTGACAGAGTCGAAAGCCTTGGCGAGGTCGATGAAGACGGCTGCACAGTACTGTCTTTTATCGATGGCGGTTATGATGTCGTTAGTACCTTGAGTGTGGCTGAGGTGCACCCATGACCGGCTCGGAAACCAGATTGCACAGCGGAGAAGGTACGGTGGGATTCGAGATGGTCAGTGACCTGTTTGTTGACTTGGCTTTCGAAGACCTTAGATAGGCAGGGCAGGATGGATATAGGTCTGTAACAGTTGGGTCCAGGGTGTCTCCCCCTTTGAAGAGGGGGATGACTGCGGCAGCTTTCCAATCCTTGGGGATCTCAGACGAGATGAAAGAGAGGTTGAACAGGCTGGTAATAGGGGTTGCGACAATGGTGGCAGATAGTTTTCAGAAATAGAGGGTCCAGATTGTCAAGCCCAGCTGATTTGTACGGGTCCAGGTTTTGCAGCTCTTTCAGAACATCTGCTATCTGGATTTGGGTAAAGGAGAACCTGGAGAGGCTTGGGCGAGGAGCTGCGGGGGGGGCGGAGCTGTTGGCCGAGGTTGAAGTAGCCAGGCGGAAGGCATGGCCAGCCGTTGAGAAATGCTTATTGAAGTTTTCGATAATCATGGATTTATCAGTGGTGACCGTGTTACCTAGCCTCAGTGCAGGTGGGCAGCTGGGAGGAGGTGCTCTTGTTCTCCATGGACTTCACAGTTGTCCCAGAACTTTTTGGAGTTGGAGCTACAGGATGCAAACTTCTGCCTGAAGAAGCTGGCCTTAGCTTTCCTGACTGACTTGCGTGTATTGGTTCCGGACTTCCCTGAACCAGTTGCATATCACGGGGACTATTCGATGCTATTGCAGTCCGCCACAGGATGTTTTTGTGCTGGTCGAGGGCAGTCAGGTCTGGGGTGAACCAAGGGCTGTATCTGTTCTTAGTTCTGCATTTTTTGAACGGAGCATGCTTATCTAAAATGGTGAGGAAGTTACTTTTAAAGAATGACCAGGCATCCTCAACTGACGGGATGAGGTCAATGTCCTTCCAGGATACCCGGGCCAGGTCGATTAGAAAGGCCTGCTCACAGAAGTGTTTTAGGGAGCGCTTGACAGTGATGAGGGTGGTCGTTTGACTGCGGCTCCGTAGCGGATACAGGCAATGAGGCAAGTGATCGCTGAGATCCTGGTTGAAGACAGCGGAGGTGTATTTGGAGGGCCAGTTGGTCAGGATGACGTCTATGAGGGTGCCCTTGTTTACAGAGTTAGGGTTGTACCTGGTGGGTTCCTTGATGATTTGTGTGAGATTGAGGGCATCTAGCTTAGATTGTAGGACTGGCGGGGTGTTAAGCATATCCCAGTTTAGGTCACCTAACAGAACAAACTCTGAAGCTAGATGGGGGGCGATCAATTCAGCAAATGGTGTCCAGGGCACAGCTGGGAGCTGAGGGGGGGTCGGTAGCAGGCGGCAACCGTGAGAGACTTATTTCTGGAGAGAGTAATTTTCAAAATTAGTAGTTCGAACTGTTTGGGTATGGACCTGGAAAGTATGACATTACTTTGCAGGCCATCTCTGCAGTAAACTGCAACTCCTCCCCCTTTGGCGGTTCTATCTTGACGGAAGATGTTATAGTTGGGTATGGAAATCTCTGAATTTTTGGTGGCCTTCCTGAGCCAGGATTCAGACACAGCAAGGACATCAGGGTTAGCAGAGTGTGCTAAAGCAGTGAGTAAGACAAACTTAGGGAGGAGGCTTCTGATGTGACATGCATGAAACCAAGGCTTTTTCGAACACAGAAGTCAACAAATGAGGGTGCCTGGGGACATGCAGGGCCTGGGTTTACCTCCACATCACCCGCGGAACAGAGAAGGAGTAGTATGAGGGTGCGGCTAAAGGCTATCAAAACTGGTCGCCTAGAGCGTTGGGGACAGAGAATAAGAGGAGCAGGTTTCTGGGCATGGTAGAATATATTCAGGGCATAATGCGCAGACAGGGGTATGGTGGGGTGCGGGTACAGCGGAGGTAAGCCCAGGCACTGGGTGATGATGAGAGAGGTTGTATCTCTGGACATGCTGGTAGTAATGGGTGAGGTCACCGCATGTGTGGGAGGTGGGACAAAGGAGTTATCAGGGGTATGAAGAGTGGAACTAGGGGCTCCATTGTGAACTAAAACAATGATAACTAACCTGAACAACAGTATACAAGGCATATTGACATTGAGAGAGACATATAGCGAGGCATACAGTAATCACAGGTGTTGAATTGGGAAAGCTAGCTAAAACAGTAGGTGAGACAACAGCTAATCAGCTTAGCACAACAACAGCAGGTAAAATGGCGTAGACTAGGCAACGGGGCCAACAGATAAAACAAACAAGCAGAATGGAGTACCGTGATTTATGGATAGTCCAGCGTGCATCAGCTATGTAGCCAAGAGATCAGTGTCCAGGGGGCAGCGGTGGATGGGGAAGGGAAGCTGGACTGGCGAGTGTTATCCAGGTTAAAAAAACCGAACATGACTAAATAGCTTGTAGCTAGTTAGCTGGTTAGCTTCTGGAGGTTCTTGAGTGTGTTCTAAACAATAAATAAAAAATAATAGCGATTCCGTATCAATTGGGTGAGGCAGGTTTCCGGAAGGTATAACAAATTAAAAGTTCAAAAGAGATAGAAAGTAAATATGGGTCCGGTGGGCGTTTGGGACGCGGCGATTCAGGCGGTTAGCAGGCCTGTGCTAACAGGCTAACAGTTTTGTAGGCCCGGGCTAGACAAGGTGAGCAGTTAGCGGACCGGAGCTGGACAAGCTAGCAGTTAGCAGGCCGAATAGCAAGCAGGGAGATAGCGAGGGCTAGAGAGTTAGCCTTTGGGGGACGTCGCGATGGGGTGAGTCTGTTTATTCCTCTTCATGCGGTGACATCGATAGACCGGTCGTGGGGCCCGGGTATTGTAGCTCAGGAGTATGCTACCGGTGGTAGCGCAGGCAGGCTAGCTTAAAGCTAAGTGGGTGGAAACGCTAGCCAGGGGTAATCGTCAGGGTTGCGGTTTAGAGCTAGATAGCTAGTTGTGAAGATCCAGCGTATTTGGGAAGCTTAGGTTTAGCAAAATGTTGTTAAAGGATAGCTATGTAAAAAACGAAAATATGTAAAAAAAATAAAAAAATAAAAAAAATAAACGAAAATAAACAAATATAAACAAAATATACAGGGACACGACACGACAGGACGACTTACTGCTACGCATCTTGGATTCGGTAGTGGGGGTGGTAGTATGTCTAGTCTCCTTTATGGCTCTAATCTGATAGTGGTAGTGGGGTGGTAGATGTCTAGTCCTACTTATGGCTCTAATCTGATAGTGTAGTAGTGTGTTAGGTGTAGTCTCCTTTATGGCTCTAATCTGAATAATGGTAGTGGGGTGGTAGATGTCTAGTCTACTTTATGGCTCTAATCTGATAGTGGTAAGTGGGGTGGTAGATGTCTAGTCTACTTTAATGGCTCTAATCTGATAGTGGTAGTAGTGGTGTTAGAGTGTCTAGTCTCCTTTATGGCTCTAATCTGATAATGGTAGTGGGGTGGTAGATGTCTAGTCTACTTTATGGCTCTAATCTGATAGTGGTAAGTGGTGTGTGGTAGATGTCTAGTCTACTTTATGGCTCTAATCTGATAGGTGGTAGTAGTGGTGTTAGATGTCTAGTCTCCTTTATGGCTCTAATCTGATAATGGTAGTGGGGTGGTAGATGTCTAGTCTACTTTATGGCTCTAATCTATAGTGGTAGTGGGGTGGGTAGATGTCTAGTCCTCCATTATGGCTTCTAATCTGATAGTGGTAGTAGGGGTGGTAGATGTCTAGTCTACTTTATGGCTCTAATCTGATAGTGGTATATGTCTAGTCTCCTGTTATGGCTCTAATCTGATAGTGGTAGTAGTGTGTGTTAGAGGTCTAGTCTACTTTATAGCACTAATCTGATAGTGGTATATGTCTATTCTCCTTTATGGCTCTAATCTGATAGTGGTAGTAGTGGTGTTAGATGTCTAGTCTCCTTATGGCTCTAATCTGATAATGGTAGTGGTGTTAGATCTCTAGTCCCCATTATGGCTCTAAACTGATAGTGGTATATGTCTAGTCTCCATTATGGCTCTAATCTGATAGTGGTAGTGGGTTGGTAGATGTCTAGTCTCCATTATGTCTCTAATCTGATAGTGGTAGTGGGGTGGTAGATGTCTAGTCTCCATTATGTCTCTAATCAGATAGTGGTAGTGGGGGTGGTAGATGTCTAGTCTCCTTTATGGCTCTAATTTGATAGTGGTAGTAGTGGTGTTAGATGTCTAGTCTCCTTTATGGCTCTAATCTCATAATGGTAGTGGGGTGGTAGATGTCTACTCTACTTTATGGCTCGAATCTGATAGTGGTAGTGGGGGTGGTAGATGTCTAGTCTCCTTTATGGCTCTAATCTGATAAGTGGTAGTAGTGGTGTTAGGGTCTAGTCTCCTTTATGGCTCTAATCTGATAATGGTAGTGGGGTGGTAGATGTCTAGTCTACTTATGGCTCTAATCTGATAGTGGTAGTGGGGTGGTAGATGTCTAGTCTACTTTATGGCTCTAATCTGATAGTGGTAGTGGGTTGGTAGATGTCTAGTCTCCATATGTCTCTATCTGATAATGGTAGTGGCGTGGTAGATGTCTACTCTACTTTATGGCTCTAATCTGATAGTGGTAGTGGGGTGGTAGATGTCTAGTCTACTTTATGGCTCTAATCTGATAGTGGTAGTAGTGGTGTTAGGTCTAGTCTCCTTTATGGCTCTAATCTCATAATGGTAGTGGCGTGGTAGATGTCTACTCTACTTTATGGCTCTAATCTGATAGTGGTAGTGGGGTGGTAGATGTCTAGTCTCCTTTATGGCTCTAATCTGATAGTGGTAGTAGTGGTGTTAGGTCTAGTCTCCTTTATGGCTCTAATCTGATAATGGTAGTGGGGTGGTAGATGTCTAGTCTACTTTATGGCTCTAATCTGATAGTGGTAGTGGGGTGGTAGATGTCTAGTCTACTTTATGGCTCTAATCTGATAGTGGTAGTGGGGTGGTAGATGTCTAGTCTACTTTATAGCTCTAATCTGATAGTGGTAGTGGGGTGGTAGATTGTCTAGTCTCCTTTATGGCTCTAATCTGATAGTGGTAGTGGGGTGGTAGATGTCTAGTCCTACTTTATGGCTCTAATCTGATAGTGGTAGTAGTGGTGTTAGTGTAGTCTCCTTTATGGCTCTAATCTGATAATGGTAGTGGGGTGTAGATGTCTAGTCTACTTATGGCTCTAATCTGATAGTGGTAGTGGGGTGGTAGATGTCTCAGTCTACTTTATGGCTCTAATCTGATAGTGGTAGTAGTGGTGTTAGATGTCTAGTCTCCTTTATGGCTCTAATCTGATAATGGTAGTGGGGGGTTGTAATGTCTAGTCTACTTTATGGCTCTAATCTGATAGTGGTAGTGGGGTGGTAGATGTCTAGTCTTACTTATAGCTCTAATCTGATAGTGTAGTGGGGTGGTAGATGTCTAGTCTCCTTATGCTCTATCTGATAGTGGTGATGTGGGGTGGTGGAGTATGGTCTAGTCTACTTTATGGCTCTAATCTGATAGTGGTAGTAGTGGTGTGTTAGGTGTAGTCTCCTTATGGCTCTAATCTGATAATGGAGTGGGGTGGTAGATGTCTAGTCTACTTTATGGCTCTATCTGATAGTGGTAGTGGTGGGGTGGTAGATGTCTAGTCTACTTATGGCTCTAATCTGATTAGTGGTAGTGTGGTGTTAGATGTCTAGTCTCCTTTATGGCTCTAATCTGATAATGGTAGTGGGTGGTGGTAGATGTCTAGTCTACTTTATGGCTCTAATCTGATAGTGGTAGTGGGGGGTGGTAATGTCTAGTCTCCATTATGTCTCTAATCTGATAATGGTAGTAGTGGTGTAGATGTCTAGTCTACTTATGGCTCTAATCTGATAATGGTATCGGGGTGGTAGATGTCTAGTCTCCTTTATGGCTCTAATCTGATAATGGGTGAGTGGGTGGTAGATGTCTAGTCTCCTTGATGGCTCTAATCTGATATGGTAGTGGTGTTAGATGTCTAGTCTACTTTATAGCTCTAATTGATAGTGGTAGCGGGGGTGCTAGAATGTCTAGTCTACTTTATGGCTCTAACTCTGATAGTGGTAGATCTCTAGTCTCCATTATGGCTCTAAACTGATAGTTGGTAGATCTCTAGTCTCCATTATGGCTTCAAACTGATAGTGGTATATGTCTAGTCTCCATTATGGCTCTAATCTGATAGTGGTAGTGGGTTGGTAGATGTCTAGTCTCCATTATGTCTCTATCTGATAGTGGTAGTGGGGTGGTAGATGTCTAGTTCCTTATGGCTCTAATTTGATAGTGGTAGTGGTGGTGTTAGATGTCTAGTCTCCTTTATGGCTCTAATCTGATAATGGTAGTGGGCTGGTAGATGTCTAGTCTACTTTATGGCTCTATCTGATAGTGTAGTGGGGGTGGTAGATGTCTAGTCTCCATTATGTCTATAATCTGATAGTGGTAGTGGGGGTGGTAGATGTCTAGTCTACTTATGGCTCTAATCTGATAGTGGTAGTAGTGGTGTTAGGTGTAGTCTCCTTTATGGCTCTAATCTGATAATGGTAGTGGGGTGGTAGATGTCTAGTCTACTTTATGGCTCTAATCTGATAGTGGGTAGTGGGGTGGTAGATGTCTAGTCTACTTTATGGCTCTAATCTGATAGTGGTAGTAGTGGTGTTAGATGTCCTAGTCCTCCTTTATGGCTCTAATCTGATAATGGTAGCGGGGTGGGTAGATGTCTAGTCTCCTTTATGGCTCTAATCTGATAATGGTAGTGGGGTGGGTAGATGTCTAGTCTCCTTTATGGCTCTAATCTGATAATGGTAGTGGTGTTAGATGTCTAGTCTACTTTATAGCTCTAATCTGATAATGGTAGTGGGCTGGTAGATGTCTAGTCTACTTTATGGCTCTAATCTGATAGTGGTAGTGGGGTGGTAGATGTCTAGTCTCCATTATGGCTCTAATCTGATAGTGGTAGTGGGGTGGTAGATGTCTAGTCTACTTTATGGCTCTAATCTGATAGTGGTATATGTCTAGTCTCCTTATGGCTCTAATCTGATAGTGGTAGTAGTGGTGTTAGATGTCTAGTCTACTTTATAGCACTAATCTGATAGTGGTATATGTCTAGTCTCCTTTATGGCTCTAATCTGATAGTGGTAGTAGTGGTGTTAGATGTCTAGTCTCCTTATGGCTCTAATCTGATAATGGTAGTGGTTGTTAGATCTCTAGTCCCCCATTATGGCTCTAAACTGATAGTGGTATATGTCTAGTCTCCATTATGGCTCTAATCTGATAGTGGTAGTGGGTTGGTAGATGTCTAGTCTCCATTATGTCTCTAATCTGATAGTGGTAGTGGGGGTGGTAGATGTCTAGTCTCCATTATGTCTCTAATCAGATAGTGGTAGTGGGGTGGTAGATGTCTAGTCTCCTTTATGGCTCTAATTTGATAGTGGTAGTAGTGGTGTTAGATGTCTAGTCTCCTTTATGGCTCTAATCTCATAATGGTAGTGGGGTGGTAGATGTCTACTCTACTTTATGGCTCGAATCTGATAGTGGTAGTGGGGTGGTAGATGTCTAGTCTCCTTTATGGCTCTTAATCTGATAAGTGGTAGTAGTGGTGTTAGGTCTAGTCTCCTTTATGGCTCTAATCTGATAATGGTAGTGGGGTGGTAGATGTCTAGTCTACTTTATGGCTCTAATCTGATAGTGGTAGTGGGGGTGGTAGATGTCTAGTCTACTTTATGGCTCTAATCTGATAGTGGTAGTGGGTTGGTAGATGTCTAGTCTCCATTATGTCTCTAATCTGATAATGGTAGTGGCGTGGTAGATGTCTACTCTATACTTTATGGCTCTAATCTGATAGTGGTAGTGGGGTGGTAGATGTCTAGTCTCCTTTATGGCTCTAATCTGATAGTGGTAGTAGTGGTGTTAGGTCTAGTCTCCTTTATGGCTCTAATCTCATAATGGTAGTGGCGTGGTAGATGTCTACTCTACTTTATGGCTCTAATCTGATAGTGGTATGGGGGGTGGTAGATGTCTAGTCTCCTTTATGGCTCTAATCTGATAGTGGTAGTAGTGGTGTTAGGTCTAGTCTCCTTTATGGCTCTAATCTGATAATGGTAGTTGGGGTGGTAGATGTCTAGTCTACTTTATGGCTCTAATCTGATAGTGGTAGTGGGGTGGTAGATGTCTAGTCTACTTTATGGCTCTAATCTGATAGTGGTAGTGGGGGTGGTAGATGTCTAGTCTACTTTATAGCTCTAATCTGATAGTGGTAGTGGGGTGGTAGATGTCTAGTCTCCTTTATGGCTCTAATCTGATAGTGGTAGTGGGGTGGTAGATGTCTAGTCTACTTTATGGCTCTAATCTGATAGTGGTAGTAGTGGTGTTAGGTGTAGTCTCCTTTATGGCTCTAATCTGATAATGGTAGTGGGGGTGGTAGATGTCTAGTCTACTTTATGGCTCTAATCTGATAGTGGTAGTGGGGTGGTAGATGTCTAGTCTACTTTATGGCTCTAATCTGATAGTGGTAGTAGTGGTGTTAGATGTCTAGTCTCCTTTATGGCTCTAATCTGATAATGGTAGTGGGGTGGTAGATGTCTAGTCTACTTTATGGCTCTAATCTGATAGTGGTAGTGGGGTGGTAGATGTCTAGTCTACTTTATAGCTCTAATCTGATAGTGGTAGTGGGGTGGTAGATGTCTAGTCTCCTTTATGGCTCTAATCTGATAGTGGTAGTGGGGTGGTAGATGTCTAGTCTACTTTATGGCTCTAATCTGATAGTGGTAGTAGTGGTGTTAGGTGTAGTCTCCTTTATGGCTCTAATCTGATAATGGTAGTGGGGTGGTAGATGTCTAGTCTACTTTATGGCTCTAATCTGATAGTGGTAGTGGGGTGGTAGATGTCTAGTCTACTTTATGGCTCTAATCTGATAGTGGTAGTAGTGGTGTTAGATGTCTAGTCTCCTTTATGGCTCTAATCTGATAATGGTAGTGGGGTGGTAGATGTCTAGTCTACTTTATGGCTCTAATCTGATAGTGGTAGTGGGGTGGGTAGATGTCTAGTCTCCATTATGTCTCTAATCTGATAATGGTAGTAGTGGTGTTAGATGTCTAGTCTACTTTATGGCTCTAATCTGATAATGGTATCGGGGTGGTAGATGTCTAGTCTCCTTTATGGCTCTAATCTGATAATGGTAGTGGGGTGGTAGATGTCTAGTCTCCTTTATGGCTCTAATCTGATAATGGTAGTGGTGTTAGATGTCTAGTCTACTTTATAGCTCTAATCTGATAGTGGTAGCGGGGGTGCTAGATGTCTAGTCTACTTTATGGCTCTAATATGATAGTGGTAGATCTCTAGTCTCCATTATGGCTCTAAACTGATAGTGGTAGATCTCTAGTCTCCATTATGGCTCTAAACTGATAGTGGTATATGTCTAGTCTCCATTATGGCTCTAATCTGATAGTGGTAGTGGGTTGGTAGATGTCTAGTCTCCATTATGTCTCTAATCTGATAGTGGTAGTGGGGTGGTAGATGTCTAGTCTCCTTTATGGCTCTAATTTGATAGTGGTAGTGGTGGTGTTAGATGTCTAGTCTCCTTTATGGCTCTAATCTGATAATGGTAGTGGGCTGGTAGATGTCTAGTCTACTTTATGGCTCTAATCTGATAGTGGTAGTGGGGTGGTAGATGTCTAGTCTCCATTATGTCTCTAATCTGATAGTGGTAGTGGGGTGGTAGATGTCTAGTCTACTTTATGGCTCTAATCTGATAGTGGTAGTAGTGGTGTTAGGTGTAGTCTCCTTTATGGCTCTAATCTGATAATGGTAGTGGGGTGGTAGATGTCTAGTCTACTTTATGGCTCTAATCTGATAGTGGTAGTGGGGTGGTAGATGTCTAGTCTACTTTATGGCTCTAATCTGATAGTGGTAGTAGTGGTGTTAGATGTCTAGTCTCCTTTATGGCTCTAATCTGATAATGGTAGCGGGGTGGTAGATGTCTAGTCTCCTTTATGGCTCTAATCTGATAATGGTAGTGGGGTGGTAGATGTCTAGTCTCCTTTATGGCTCTAATCTGATAATGGTAGTGGTGTTAGATGTCTAGTCTACTTTATAGCTCTAATCTGATAATGGTAGTGGGCTGGTAGATGTCTAGTCTACTTTATGGCTCTAATCTGATAGTGGTAGTGGGGTGGTAGATGTCTAGTCTCCATTATGGCTCTAATCTGATAGTGGTAGTGGGGTGGTAGATGTCTAGTCTACTTTATGGCTCTAATCTGATAGTGGTATATGTCTAGTCTCCTTTATGGCTCTAATCTGATAGTGGTAGTAGTGGTGTTAGATGTCTAGTCTACTTTATAGCACTAATCTGATAGTGGTATATGTCTAGTCTCCTTTATGGCTCTAATCTGATAGTGGTAGTAGTGGTGTTAGATGTCTAGTCTCCTTTATGGCTCTAATCTGATAATGGTAGTGGTGTTAGATCTCTAGTCCCCATTATGGCTCTAAACTGATAGTGGTATATGTCTAGTCTCCATTATGGCTCTAATCTGATAGTGGTAGTGGGTTGGTAGATGTCTAGTCTCCATTATGTCTCTAATCTGATAGTGGTAGTGGGGTGGTAGATGTCTAGTCTCCATTATGTCTCTAATCAGATAGTGGTAGTGGGGTGGTAGATGTCTAGTCTCCTTTATGGCTCTAATTTGATAGTGGTAGTAGTGGTGTTAGATGTCTAGTCTCCTTTATGGCTCTAATCTCATAATGGTAGTGGGGTGGTAGATGTCTACTCTACTTTATGGCTCGAATCTGATAGTGGTAGTGGGGGTGGTAGATGTCTAGTCTCCTTTATGGCTCTAATCTGATAAGTGGTAGTAGTGGTGTTAGGTCTAGTCTCCTTTATGGCTCTAATCTGATAATGGTAGTGGGGTGGTAGATGTCTAGTCTACTTTATGGCTCTAATCTGATAGTGGTAGTGGGGTGGTAGATGTCTAGTCTACTTTATGGCTCTAATCTGATAGTGGTAGTGGGTTGGTAGATGTCTAGTCTCCATTATGTCTCTAATCTGATATTGGTAGTGGGGTGGTAGATGTCTAGTCTACGTTATGGCTCTAATCTGATAATGGTAGCGGGGTGGTAGATGTCTAGTCTCCTTTATGGCTCTAATTTGATAGTGGTAGTAGTGGTGTTAGATGTCTAGTCTCCTTTATGGCTCTAATCTCATAATGGTAGTGGCGTGGTAGATGTCTACTCTACTTTATGGCTCTAATCTGATAGTGGTAGTGGGGTGGTAGATGTCTAGTCTCCTTTATGGCTCTAATCTGATAGTGGTAGTAGTGGTGTTAGGTCTAGTCTCCTTTATGGCTCTAATCTGATAATGGTAGTGGGGTGGTAGATGTCTAGTCTACTTTATGGCTCTAATCTGATAGTGGTAGTGGGGTGGTAGATGTCTAGTCTACTTTATGGCTCTAATCTGATAGTGGTAGTGGGGTGGTAGATGTCTAGTCTACTTTATGGCTCTAATCTGATATTGGTAGTGGGGTGGTAGATGTCTAGTCTACTTTATGGCTCTAATCTGATAATGGTAGCGGGGTGGTAGATGTCTAGTCTACTTTATGGCTCTAATCTGATAGTGGTAGCGGGGTGGTAGATGTCTAGTCTACTTTATGGCTCTAATCTGATAGTGGTATATGTCTAGTCTCCTTTATGGCTCTAATCTGATAGTGGTAGTAGTGGTGTTAGATGTCTAGTCTACTTTATAGCTCTAATCTGATAGTGGTAGATCTCTAGTCTCCATTATGTCTCTAATCTGATAATGGTAGTGGTGTTAGTTGTCTAGTCTACTTTATAGCTCTAATCTGATAGTGGTAGTGGGGTGGTAGATGTCTAGTCTCCTTTATGGCTCTAATCTGATAGTGGTAGTGGGGTGGTAGATGTCTAGTCTACTTTATGGCTCTAATCTGATAGTGGTAGTAGTGGTGTTAGGTGTAGTCTCCTTTATGGCTCTAATCTGATAATGGTAGTGGGGTGGTAGATGTCTAGTCTACTTTATGGCTCTAATCTGATAGTGGTAGTGGGGTGGTAGATGTCTAGTCTACTTTATGGCTCTAATCTGATAGTGGTAGTAGTGGTGTTAGATGTCTAGTCTCCTTTATGGCTCTAATCTGATAATGGTAGTGGGGTGGTAGATGTCTAGTCTACTTTATGGCTCTAATCTGATAGTGGTAGTGGGGTGGTAGATGTCTAGTCTCCATTATGTCTCTAATCTGATAATGGTAGTAGTGGTGTTAGATGTCTAGTCTACTTTATGGCTCTAATCTGATAATGGTATCGGGGTGGTAGATGTCTAGTCTCCTTTATGGCTCTAATCTGATAATGGTAGTGGGGTGGTAGATGTCTAGTCTCCTTTATGGCTCTAATCTGATAATGGTAGTGGTGTTAGATGTCTAGTCTACTTTATAGCTCTAATCTGATAGTGGTAGCGGGGTGCTAGATGTCTAGTCTACTTTATGGCTCTAATATGATAGTGGTAGATCTCTAGTCTCCATTATGGCTCTAAACTGATAGTGGTAGATCTCTAGTCTCCATTATGGCTCTAAACTGATAGTTGTATATGTCTAGTCTCCATTATGGCTCTAATCTGATAGTGGTAGTAGGTTGGTAGATGTCTAGTCTCCATTATGTCTCTAATCTGATAGTGGTAGTGGGGTGGTAGATGTCTAGTCTCCTTTATGGCTCTAATTTGATAGTGGTAGTGTTGGTGTTAGATGTCTAGTCTCCTTTATGGCTCTAATCTGATAATGGTAGTGGGCTGGTAGATGTCTAGTCTACTTTATGGCTCTAATCTGATAGTGGTAGTGGG
This sequence comes from Oncorhynchus kisutch, assembly GCF_002021735.2. Taxonomy (NCBI): domain Eukaryota; kingdom Metazoa; phylum Chordata; class Actinopteri; order Salmoniformes; family Salmonidae; genus Oncorhynchus; species Oncorhynchus kisutch. The sequence goes on from NW_022261979.1 coordinate 13,844,932, forward strand.
GTGGTAGATGTCTAGTCTCCATTATGTCTCTAATCTGATAGTGGTAGTGGGGTGGTAGATGTCTAGTCTACTTTATGGCTCTAATCTGATAGTGGTAGTAGTGGTGTTAGGTGTAGTCTCCTTTATGGCTCTAATCTGATAATGGTAGTGGGGTGGTAGATGTCTAGTCTACTTTATGGCTCTAATCTGATAGTGGTAGTGGGGTGGTAGATGTCTAGTCTACTTTATGGCTCTAATCTGATAGTGGTAGTAGTGGTGTTAGATGTCTAGTCTCCTTTATGGCTCTAATCTGATAATGGTAGCGGGGTGGTAGATGTCTAGTCTCCTTTATGGCTCTAATCTGATAATGGTAGTGGGGTGGTAGATGTCTAGTCTCCATTATGTCTCTAATCTGATAGTGGTAGTGGGGTGGTAGATGTCTAGTCTCCTTTATGGCTCTAATCTGATAATGGTAGTGGTGTTAGATGTCTAGTCTACTTAATAGCTCTAATCTGATAGTGGTAGCGGGGTGCTAGATGTCTAGTCTACTTTATGGCTCTAATATGATAGTGGTAGATCTCTAGTCTCCATTATGGCTCTAAACTGATAGTGGTATATGTCTAGTCTCCATTATGGCTCTAATCTGATAGTGGTAGTGGGTTGGTAGATGTCTAGTCTCCATTATGTCTCTAATCTGATAGTGGTAGTGGGGTGGTAGATGTCTAGTCTCCTTTATGGCTCTAATTTGATAGTGGTAGTGGTGGTGTTAGATGTCTAGTCTCCTTTATGGCTCTAATCTGATAATGGTAGTGGGGTGGTAGATGTCTAATCTACTTTATGGCTCTAATCTGATAGTGGTAGTGGGGTGGTAGATGTCTATTCTACTTTATGGCTCTAATCTGATAATGGTAGTGGGGTGGTAGATGTCTAGTCTCCATTATGTCTCTAATCTGATAGTGGTAGTGGGGTGGTAGATGTCTAGTCTCCTTTATGGCTCTAATCTGATAATGGTAGTGGTGTTAGATGTCTAGTCTACTTTATAGCTCTAATCTGATAGTGGTAGCGGGGTGCTAGATGTCTAGTCTACTTTATGGCTCTAATATGATAGTGGTAGATCTCTAGTCTCCATTATGGCTCTAAACTGATAGTGGTATATGTCTAGTCTCCATTATGGCTCTAATCTGATAGTGGTAGTGGGTTGGTAGATGTCTAGTCTCCATTATGTCTCTAATCTGATAGTGGTAGTGGGGTGGTAGATGTCTAGTCTCCTTTATGGCTCTAATTTGATAGTGGTAGTGGTGGTGTTAGATGTCTAGTCTCCTTTATGGCTCTAATCTGATAATGGTAGTGGGGTGGTAGATGTCTAATCTACTTTATGGCTCTAATCTGATAGTGGTAGTGGGGTGGTAGATGTCTATTCTACTTTATGGCTCTAATCTGATAGTGGTAGTAGTGGTGTTAGGTCTAGTCTCCTTTATGGCTCTAATCTGATAATGGTAGTGTGGTGGTAAATGTCTAGTCTACTTTATGGCTCTAATCTAATAGTGGTAGTGGGGTGGTAGATGTCTAGTCTCCTTTATGGCTCTAATCTGATAGTGGTAGTGGGGTGGTAGATGTCTAGTCTACTTTATGGCTCTAATATGATAGTGGTAGATGTCTAGTCTCCGTTATGGCTCTAATCTGATAGTGGTAGTAGTGGTGGTAGATGTCTAGTCTCCGTTATGGCTCTAATCTGATAGTGGTAGTAGTGGTGGTAGATGTCTAGTCTCTGTTATGGCTCTAATCTGATAGTGGTAGTAGTGGTGGTAGATGTCTAGTCTACTTTATGGCTCTAATCTGATAGTGGTAGTGGGGTGGTAGATGTCTAGTCTCCATTATGTCTCTAATCTGATAGTGGTAGTGGGGTGGTAGATGTCTAGTCTCCTTTATGGCTCTAATCTGATAATGGTAGTGGTGTTAGATGTCTAGTCTACTTTATAGCTCTAATCTGATAGTGGTAGCGGGGTGCTAGATGTCTAGTCTACTTTATGGCTCTAATATGATAGTGGTAGATCTCTAGTCTCCATTATGGCTCTAAACTGATAGTGGTATATGTCTAGTCTCCATTATGGCTCTAATCTGATAGTGGTAGTGGGTTGGTAGATGTCTAGTCTCCATTATGTCTCTAATCTGATAGTGGTAGTGGGGTGGTAGATGTCTAGTCTCCTTTATGGCTCTAATTTGATAGTGGTAGTGGTGGTGTTAGATGTCTAGTCTCCTTTATGGCTCTAATCTGATAATGGTAGTGGGGTGGTAGATGTCTAATCTACTTTATGGCTCTAATCTGATAGTGGTAGTGGGGTGGTAGATGTCTATTCTACTTTATGGCTCTAATCTGATAGTGGTAGTAGTGGTGTTAGGTCTAGTCTCCTTTATGGCTCTAATCTGATAATGGTAGTGGGGTGGTAAATGTCTAGTCTACTTTATGGCTCTAATCTAATAGTGGTAGTGGGGTGGTAGATGTCTAGTCTCCTTTATGGCTCTAATCTGATAGTGGTAGTGGGGTGGTAGATGTCTAGTCTACTTTATGGCTCTAATATGATAGTGGTAGATGTCTAGTCTCCGTTATGGCTCTAATCTGATAGTGGTAGTAGTGGTGGTAGATGTCTAGTCTCCGTTATGGCTCTAATCTGATAGTGGTAGTAGTGGTGGTAGATGTCTAGTCTCTGTTATGGCTCTAATCTGATAGTGGTAGTAGTGGTGGTAGATGTCTAGTCTACTTTATGGCTCTAATCTGATAGTGGTAGAAGTGGTGTTAGATGTCTAGTCTCCGGGTTTATTATGGATCCCCATTAGTTTCTGCCAAGGCAGCAGCTACTCTTCCTGGGGTTTATTATGGATCCCCATTAGTTCCTGCCAAGGCAGCAGCTACTCTTCCTTGGGTTTATTATGGATCCCCATTAGTTCCTGCCAAGGCAGCAGCTACTCTTCCTGGGGATTATTATGGATCCCCATTAGTTTCTGCCAAGGCAGCAGCTACTCTTCTTGGGGTTTATTATGGATCCCCATTAGTTCCTGCCAAGGCAGCAGCTACTCTTCCTTGGGTTTATTATGGATCCCCATTAGTTCCTGCCAAGGCAGCAGCTACTCTTCCTGGGGATTATTATGGATCCCCTTTAGTTCCTGCCAAGGCAGCAGCTACTCTTCCTGGGGATTATTATGGATCCCCATTAGTTCCTGCCAAGGCAGCAGCTACTCTTCCTGGGGTTTACTATGGATCCCCATTAGTTCCTGCCGAGGTAGCAGCTACTCTTCCTGGGGTTTATTATGGATCCCCATTAGTTCCTGCCAAGCCAGCAGCTACTCCAGGTCATCTATAAGTGCTAGGTAAAACTCTGCCTTATCTCAGCTCACTGGTCACGATAACAACACTCACCCCCTAGCACGCGCTCCAGCAGGTATATCTCACTGGTCATCCCCAAAACAAACATCTCATTTGGTCGCCTTTCCTTCCAGTTCTCTGCTGCCATTGACTGGAACGATTTGCAATAATCGCTGAAGCTGGAGACTCATATCTCCCTCACTAACTTTAAACATAATCTATCTGAGCAGTTAATTAACCGATCACTGCAGCTGTACATAGTCCATCTGTAAATAGCCCATCCAATCTACCCACCTCATCCCCATATTGTTTTTATGTACTTTTCTGCTCTTTTGCACACCAGTATCACTACTTACACACCATCATCTGCTCATTTATCACTCCAGTGTTAATTTGATACATTGTAATTACTTCGCTCCTGTGGCCTATTTATAAATCTACAATGGAATGGTTCAAAAATAAACATATCCAGGTGTTAGAATGGCCAAGTCAAAGTCCAGACCTGAATCCAATCGAGAATCTGTGGAAAGAACTGAAAACTGCTGTTCACAAATGCTCTCCATCCAACCTCACTGAGCTCGAGCTGTTTTGCAAGGAGGAATGGGAAAACATTTCAGTCTCTCGATGTGCAAAACTGATAGACATACCCCAAGCGACTTACAGCTGTAATCGCAGCAAAAGGTGGCGCTACAAAGTATTAACTTAAGGGGGCTGAATAATTTTGCACGACCAATTTTTCATTTTTTGATTTGTTAAAAAGGTTTGAAATATCCAAAAAATGTCGTTCCACTTCATGATTGTGTCCCACTTGTTGTTGATTCTTCACAAAAAAATACAGTTTTATATCTTTATGTTTGAAGCCTGAAATGTGGCAAAAGGTCACAAAGTTCAAGGGGGCCGAATACTTTCGCAAGGCACTATATAATATATATATATATATATATATAAATACCTGGTAAATACCTGGTGAAATAAATCAAATAAAACTCTTCCTGAGGTTCAGCAAATTGAAAGCCGTTATAGAATTGTAAAAACATTTACAATACAATGATGAATTTACTGTGTTAAATGAGGCCTCACCTCATGGTTACACTAGTGACCATATCCCCCGTGCATCCCACAAAGGCGGAGGTGTTGCTAACATTTACGATAGCAAATTTCAATTTACAAAAAATAAAATTACGTTTTCATTTTTTGAGCTTCTAGTCATGAAATCTATGCCGCCTACTCAATCAGTTTGTATAGCTACTGTTTACAGGCCTCCTGGGCCATATACAGCGTTCCTCATTGAGTTCCCTGAATTCCTATCGGACCTTGTAGTCATAGCAGATAATATTCACATTTTTGGTGACTTTTTCACACATGGAAAAGTCCACAGACCCACTCCAAAAGGCTTTCGGAGCCATCATCGACTAAGTGGGTTTTGTCCAACATGTCTCCAGACCTACTCACTGTCACAGTCATACTCTGGACCTAGTTTTGTCCCATTGAATAAATGTGGATTTTAATGTTTTTCCTCACAATCCTGGACTATCGGACCACCATTTTATTACGTTTGCAATCGCAACAAATAATCTGCTCAGACCCCAACCAAGGATCATCAAAAGTCGTGCTATAAATTCACAGACAACACAAAGATTCATTGATGTCCTTCCAGACTCCCTCTGCCTATCCAAGGACGCCAGAGGACAAAAATCAGTTAACCACCTAACTGAGGAACTCAATTTAACCTTGCGCAATACCCTAGATGCAGTTGCACCCCTAAAAACTAAAAACATTTGTCATAAGAAACTAGCTCCCCGGTACACAGAAAATACCCGAGCTCTGAAGCAAACTTCCAGAAAATTGGAACGGAAATGGCGCCACACCAAACTGGAAGTCTTCCGACTAGCTTGGAAAGACAGTACCGTGCAGTATCGAAGAGCCCTTACTGCTGCTCCACCAAACTGGAAGTCTTCTGACTAGCTTGGAAAGACAGTACCATGCAGTATCGAAGAGCCCTTACTGCTGCTCCACCAAACTGGAAGTCTTCCGACTAGCTTGGAAAGACAGTACCGTGCAGTATCGAAGAGCCCTTACTGCTGCTCCACCAAACTGGAAGTCTTCTGACTAGCTTGGAAAGACAGTACCGTGCAGTATCGAAGAGCCCTTACTGCTGCTCCACCAAACTGGAAGTCCTCCGTCTAGCTTGGAAAGACAGTACCGTGCATTATCGAAGAGCCCTTACTGCTGCTCCACCAAACTGGAAGTCCTCCGTCTAGCTTGGAAAGACAGTACCGTGCATTATCGAAGAGCCCTTACTGCTGCTCCACCAAACTGCATGTCATCCGACTAGCTTGGAAAGACAGTACCGTGCAGTATCGAAGAGCCCTCACTGCTGCTCCACCAAACTGGAAGTCTTCTGACTAGCTTGGAAAGACAGTACCGTGCATTATCGAAGAGCCCTTACTGCTGCTCCACCAAACTGGAAGTCTTCTGACTAGCTTGGAAAGACAGTACCGTGCATTATCGAAGAGCCCTTACTGCTGCTCCACCAAACTGCATGTCATCCGACTAGCTTGGAAAGACAGTACCGTGCAGTATCGAAGAGCCCTCACTGCTGCTCCACCAAACTGGAAGTCTTCTGACTAGCTTGGAAAGACAGTACCGTGCAGTATCAAAGAGCCCTCACTGCTGCTCCACCAAACTGGAAGTCTTCTGACTAGCTTGGAAAGACAGTACCGTGCAGTATCGAAGAGCCCTTACTGCTTTTTTGATACTGTCGCAAAGCTAACTAAAAAAGCAGTGTTCCCCAAGTGAGGATGTATTTTACTTCAACAGTAATAAATTAATGAACTTCTTTGAGGAAAAGATCATGATTATTAGAAAGCAAATTACGGACTCCTCTTTAAATCTGCGTATTCCTTCAAAGCTCAGTTGTCCTGAGTCTGCACAACTCTGCCAGGACCTAGGATCAAGAGAGACGCTCAAATGTTTTAGTACTATATCTCTTGACACAATGATGAAAATAATCATGGCCTCTAAACCTTCAAGCTGCATACTGGACCCTATTCCAACTAAACTACTGAAAGAGCTGCTTCCTGTGCTTGGCCCTCCTATGTTGAACATAATAAACGGCTCTCTATCCACCGGATGTGTAGCCAAACTCACTAAAAGTGGCAGTAATAAAGCCTCTCTTGAAAAAGCCAAACCTTGACCCAGAAAATATAAAAAACTATCGGCCTATATCGAATCTTCCATTCCTCTCAAAAATTTGAGAAAAAGCTGTTGCACAGCAACTCACTGCCTTCCTGAAGACAAACAATGTATACAAAATGCTTCAGTCTGGTGCTACAGTCAGATTGTCTCAGTATGGTAGGGGTACAGCACTTAGAGATATTCAAACGTACTGTCATGGGGGTTTGTGCTTCTCATCAGGGTGCTATAGGAGGAAGTAATGTAGGACCTTGAGAGCTTCTGGAAAGGACTGAGTGACTGGACTGGATAGGACTGAGTGACTGGACTGGGTGAATGGTCTGGATCGGGCCGAGTGACTGGACCGGGTGAATGGTCTGGATCGGGCCGAGTGACTGGACCGGGTGAATGGTCTGGATCGGGCCGAGTGACTGGACCGGGTGAATGGTCTGGATCGGGCCGAGTGACTGGACCGGGTGAATGGTCTGGATCGGGCCGAGTGACTGGACTGGGTGAATGGTCTGGATCGGGCCGAGTGACTGGACTGGGTGAATGGTCTGGATCGGGCCGAGTGACTGGACTGGGTGAATGGTCTGGATCGGGCCGAGTGACTGGACTGGGTGAATGGTCTGGATCGGGCCGAGTGACTGGACTGGGTGAATGGTCTGGATCGGGCCGAGTGACTGGACTGGGTGAATGGTCTGGATCGGGCCGAGTGACTGGACTGGGTGAATGGTCTGGATCGGGCCGAGTGTGTGGACTGGGTGAATGGTCTGGATCGGGCCGAGTGACTGGCCTGGGTGAATGGTCTGGATCGGGCCGAGTGACTGGACTGGGTGAATGGTCTGGATCGTGCCGAGTGACTGGACTGGGTGAATGGTCTGGATCGGGCCGAGTGACTGGACTGGGTGAATGGTCTGGATCGGGCCGAGTGACTGGACTGGGTGAATGGTCTGGATCGGGCCGAGTGACTGGACTGGGTGAATGGTCTGGATCGGGCCGAGTGACTGGACTGGGTGAATGGTCTGGATCGGGCCGAGTGACTGGACTGGGTGAATGGTCTGGATCGGGCCGAGTGACTGGACTGGGTGAATGGTCTGGATCGGGCCGAGTGACTGGACTGGGTGAATGGTCTGGATCGGGCCGGGTGACTGGACTGGGTGAATGGTCTGGATCGGGCCGGGTGACTGGACTGGGTGAATGGTCTGGATCGGGCCGGGTGACTGGACTGGGTGAATGGTCTGGATCGGGCCGGGTGACTGGACTGGGTGAATGGTCTGGATCGGGCCGGGTGACTGGACTGGGTGAATGGTCTGGATAGGGCTGGGTGACTGGGATGAGTGACTTGACTGGGTGAATGGTCTGGATAGGGCTGGGTGACTGGACTGGGTGAATGGTCTGGATAGGGCTGAGTGACTGGACTGGGTGAATGGGCTGGATAGGGCTGGGTGACTGGACTGGGTGAATGGTCTGGATATGGGTGAGTGACTGGACTGGATAGGGCTGAGTTACTGGACTGAGTGACTGGACTGGGTGAATGGTCTGGATAGGGGTGAGTGACTGGACTGGGTGAATGGTCTGGATAGGGCTGAGTGACTGGACTGGGTGAATGGTCTGGATAGGGCTGAGTGACTGGACTGGATAGGGCTGAGTGACTGGACTGGGTGAATGGTCTGGAGAGGGCTGAGTGACTGTACTATATGCCGATAATAATGAATGTAGTATCCTCACCATTATGTCTATAATAATTAATGTTGTATCCTCACCATTATGTCTATAACAATTAATGTAGTATCCTCACCTTTCTTACATCTTCCTTTTAGGAAGCAGGAGAGGAGGCAGCAGGAGAGGAGGCAGCAGGAGAGGAGGCAGCAGGAGAGGAGGCAGCAGGAGAGGAGGCAGCAGGAGAGGAGGCAGCAGGAGAGGAGGCCGCAGGAGAGGAGGTAGCAGGAGAGGAGGCAGCAGGAGAGGAGGTAGCAGGAGAGGAGGCAGCAGGAGAGGAGGCAGCAGGAGAGGAGGCAGCAGGAGAGGAGGCAGCAGGAGAGGAGGCAGCAGGAGAGGAGGCAGCAGGAGAGGAGGCAGCAGGAGAGGAGGTAGCAGGAGAGGAGGCAGCAGGAGAGGAGGCAGCAGGAGAGGAGGCAGCAGGAGAGGAGGCAGCAGGAGAGGAGGCAGCAGGAGAGGAGGTAGCAGGAGAGGAGGCAGCAGGAGAGGAGGCAGCAGGAGAGGAGGCAGCAGGAGAGGAGGCAGCAGGAGAGGAGTCAGCAGGAGAGGAGTCAGCAGGAGAGGAGGCAGCAGGAGAGGAGGTAGCAGGAGAGGAGGCAGCAGGAGAGGAGGCAGCAGGAGAGGAGGCAGCAGGAGAGGAGGTAGCAGGAGAGGAGGCAGCAGGAGAGGAGGCAGCAGGAGAGGAGGCAGCAGGAGAGGAGGCAGCAGGAGAGGAGGCAGCAGGAGAGGAGGCAGCAGGAGAGGAGGCAGCAGGAGAGGAGGCAGCAGGAGAGGAGGTAGCAGGAGAGGAGGCAGCAGGAGAGGAGACAGCAGGAGAGGAGGTAGCAGGAGATGAGGCAGCAGGAGAGGAGGCAGCAGGAGAGGAGGTAGCAGGAGAGGAGGCAGCAGGAGAGGAGGCAGCAGGAGAGGAGGCAGCAGGAGAGGAGGCAGCAGGAGAGGAGGTTTATGATAACAGATTTTTTTTTCTTTTGGAAAAGTTTTATTCACACATTTCCTTTAAAAACAGCTCATACGTTTGTTACATCGTTTCATACACAGTAAAACGACAATAAGGCATAAAACAGCATTTGAAAGTTACATTTAAATTAGTTAAAAAGTACATGTTGTCCTTCAAGCACGTGAGGGTGGGCCAGAACTTGGTGAAGGCCTTTGATGGAATAGGCCCTCGGCCCACCTCATACCCCACGAGCTGAGGTGATAGGTCCTCCCCTGCTGGCAGACACGGGGAGGTCAGGGGGCCTGCTTCCTTCCACAGGTCCCTGGCAGCTCTGCATCCCCAGTGCCTCACCGACTCTTCTTGGCCGCAGCCTGGTCCGGAGCACGCGGATGACCTCGCCATGCCCCGTGAGTGCATAACGGCCCTGACCGGGAGGATCTCGTGGGCGACCATCCAGGACAGGTCCCGATGCCGATTCAGGAGAGCAGGATGGGCCACGTTGCGCCAGAAGGTTGTGGGCTCACCTATAGCGAGCGCAGTGGGCACACTGGTTCCCGTTCCTGGACAAGAGAGAGAAGAGAGAGGTGTTTGGTTAAATCAAGTGACTTACATATATAGTATCTTCATTAGGCCTAATGGCATTTTATGAAGTTAGTTATAGTGACTGAGTAAGTCTAGAAAAGACAGGCTATTTTTATTGGTCACGTTATTTTCGTTGACGATGTCTTGAAGTCAAGTGGTTCAATATTGAAATGCAGTTTTCTGTACCACACAGGACAACCACAGGACCACACAGGACCATACAGGACAACCAGGGAAAAGCGACGGTCGGTGGAACTCTGGCGCCACCAAGTGGACAATTGCTTCAGTTCGTTTGTGGCAGCAATGCTGACAGATATACTTGATACAAGATCAAATGTTACGTCAATAGTATTATCTCCAAATTTCCCCCCCCCCCCACACACACACGTAATATATTATTATTCCAATTTAGCAGTTGATCTGGTTTTAACTTAACGCGTCCTCTCATTTCTGATTGGAGGGCGGACGACCACGTGATCTTAGACCCTACAAATGTGTTACTTTGTAACAGTCAAACGTGGTCATTCCTGGCGTTGATCAACTCCCCATCCATGCCACCATTTATTTAAAGCATTAGATTTTTTTATGGAAAACAAAAAGCATACAGAGCTCATTTTGGTGTAACCATAGTCGAATTTGACGTGTCGTAGAATGGCTACTTTCCCCCGAAACCATTATCGGTATCGCTTCTCGGCCTTTTGGCTAAGATCAAGTGTAGTATCTGTTCTTATCAGTTTAATATCTGATACGTCCCCTATCTGGGGACCATATATTAAATTGATTTTTGGAATAGGGAGATGGAATAGGGGCTTGCTCCGTCCACTCCACGCATCGACCTGGTATTGCAGTACCTCCAGGAACGGTGCACCCCCTTTCATTGTAAAGAGAAATCACACCGAGTTGATTCGTTGATCAACTTCATTTCAAAATCAGATAGTGCTGTTCAAATCGGTCACCGTTTTATTGACTACGATAGCTGTTGGGAATGGGGTGCGTTCATCTTCTAATGAAATATTTTTCGTCACGTGCACGGGATACTTACTTGTAAACTTTCCTCAACATTGCATGATCAAAAATATACACACAGAGCTAAGTAATAAAGTAGATTGCTTCTCGGCCTTTTGGCTAAGATCAAGTGTAGTGTCTTTGACAGTGCTGCACTCGATCGGAGAAGCGATCTAATGTTTTTCCTTGTCCTGGGTTAGGTGGTAGTTTATGCTGGTAACAGGTATCACCAGCCAGCTTCAGTCCATACCGCACCAGGAGTAAAAACTCCCCAAATACAGGTGTACCAAGCTTGTAGCGTCATAACCCAAGGCTCAAGGCTGTAATCGCTGCCAAAGGTGCTTCAACAAAGTACTGAGTAAAGGGTCTGAATACTTCAATGCATTCAAGAGAACTGGGAACTCAGAAAAACAAAAATGCAATGGTCATCCAACTAGGAATTCCCAAGTCTTTACAAAGCTTTAACTTTTCGACCTGAAGACTGAAGTTGATCCGTTTTGTTTGTCTGTTCCCAGTTGTCTTTATAAAAACAGAATCGTTCTCTTTGATTGATGCACCACCTCATCTCAGCCAATCAGAAAACCGGGACCGGCCCATCTTCGTAGGTCAGTCACAATGTTTTAATACAGATTATTATGACAACAGAAAAATCCCGCTCACGAAAATGGTTTGCTCCTTCAGACAGTGAGTCATGTGACCATGGCTTGCTATATAAAGCAGCTAGCTAACATAATGTCCCTGCAACAGCCCATCTGTGAAAAGGACCTGCGAGTTGTTGCCCATTCTAATGTTCAAGGCATGGAAGGCCTTCAGTTACTGTTTGAATGAACATTAGAATGGGAAAACTCATAGGTCCTGGCTGTTGCAGCAGACGACCACACCGGGTTCCTATCAGATAAAAACAACAAGAAGAGGCTCCCAGTGGGCACGTGATCATCAACACTGGACAACTGAGGAGTGGAAAAGCAGTGCCTGCTCCAACTAATCCTGGTTCCTGTTGCGTCCTGCTGATGTCAGGGTTTGGCGTAAGCAGCATATGAGTCCATGGCCCCATCCTGCCTGGTGTCAACGGAACAGCCTGGTGGTGTAATGGTGTGGGGAATGTTTTCCTGGCACACGTTAGGTCCCTTGATACCAATTCAGCAAACATTTCCATGCCACTAAGAATTCAGGCTGTTCTGGAGGCAAAGGGGGGGGTCCGATCAGGTGCACCTAGTACACAGAGTATACAAAAGAAAGAACACCTGCTCTTTCCATGACAGACTGACCAGGTCAATGAGGAGTTCCTATTGGCTGATACACTGACTGGACAGAACATTAGGAACACCTGCTCTTTCCATGACAGACTGACCAGGTGAAAGCTGCGATCCCTTAAATCCACTTCAGTGTAGATCAGAGCTGCCCAACCCTCTTCCTAGAGATCGACTGTTCTGTTGGTTTTCATTCCAAGTAGATCTCCAGGAAGAGGGTTGGACGGAAAACCCACAGGACAGTAGATCTCCAGGAAGAGGGTTGGACGGAAAACCCACAGGACAGGAGGTCTCCAGGAAGAGAGTTGTACTGAAAACCCACAGGACAGTAGATCTCCAGGAAGAGGGTTGCGCTGGCCTGGTGTAGATGGAGTGGAGACACGTTCAAGAATAATTTAAGCCTCGATACAATTCAGACATGGACTAAAGTTTGTGTGCCCCATTCAGTGGATGAATGGGCACGGAAAATGCTAAGTGCCTTTGAAGGGTAGTAGGTGCCAGGCGCACCGGTTTGAACGGGGTAGGGTAGTAGGTGCCAGGCGCACCGGTTTGAACGGGGTAGGGTAGTAGGTGCCAGGCGCACTGGTTTGAACAGGGTAGGTTAGTAGGTGCCAGGCGCACTGGTTTGAACAGGGTAGGGTGGTAGGTGCCAGGCGCCCTGGTTTGAACGGGGTACGGTGGTAGGTGCCAGGCGCACTGGTTTGAACGGGGTACGGTAGTAGGTGCCAGGCGCCCTGGTTTGAACGGGGTACGGTAGTAGGTGCCAGGCGCACTGGTTTGAACGGGGTACGGTGGTAGGTGCCAGGCGCACTGGTTTGAACGGGGTACGGTGGTAGGTGCCAGGCGCCCTGGTTTGAACGGGGTACGGTGGTAGGTGCCAGGCGCACTGGTTTGAACGGGGTACGGTAGTAGGTGCCAGGCGCCCTGGTTTGAACGGGGTACGGTAGTAGGTGCCAGGCGCACTGGTTTGAACGGGGTACGGTAGTAGGTGCCAGGCGCCCTGGTTTGAACGGGGTAGGGTAGTAGGTGCCAGGCGCACTGGTTTGAACAGGGTAGGGTGGTAGGTGCCAGGCGCCCTGGTTTGAACGGGGTACGGTGGTAGGTGCCAGGCGCACTGGTTTGAACGGGGTACGGTAGTAGGTGCCAGGCGCCCTGGTTTGAACGGGGTACGGTAGTAGGTGCCAGGCGCACTGGTTTGAACGGGGTACGGTGGTAGGTGCCAGGCGCACTGGTTTGAACGGGGTACGGTGGTAGGTGCCAGGCGCCCTGGTTTGAACGGGGTACGGTGGTAGGTGCCAGGCGCACTGGTTTGAACGGGGTACGGTAGTAGGTGCCAGGCGCCCTGGTTTGAACGGGGTACGGTAGTAGGTGCCAGGCGCACTGGTTTGAACGGGGTACGGTAGTAGGTGCCAGGCGCCCTGGTTTGAACGGGGTACGGTAGTAGGTGCCAAGCGCACTGGTTTGAACGGGGTACGGTAGTAGGTGCCAGGCGCACTGGTTTGAACGGGGTACGGTAGTAGGTGCCAGGCACACCGGTTTGAACGGGGTAGGGTAGTAGGTGCCAGGCGAACTGGTTTGAACGGAGTAGGGTAGTAGGTGCCAGGCGCACCGGTTTGAACGGGGTAGGGTAGTAGGTGCCAGGCGAACTGGTTTGAACGGAGTAGGGTAGTAGGTGCCAGGCGCACCGGTTTGAACGGGGTAGGGTAGTAGGTGCCAGGCGCACCGGTTTGAACGGGGTAGGGTAGTAGGTGCCAGGCGCACTGGTTTGAACGGGGTAGGGTAGTAGGTGCCAGGCGCACCGGTTTGTGTCAAGAACTGCAACGCTGCTGGGTTTTTCACACTCCAGTTTCCCCTGTGTATCAATAATGGTCCACCACCCAAAGGACATCCAGCCAACTGGACACAACATGTGGAATGCTGTTGACACCGTGTGTGAGAGTGTGTGTGTGTGTGAGAGTGTGTGTGTGTGTGAGAGTGTGTGTGTGTGTGAGAGAGAGAGTGTGTGTGTGTGTGAGAGAGTGTGTGTGTGGGGTGTGTGTGTGTAAGAGTGTGTGTGTGTGTGGGTTGGGAGGTGTGTGGGTATTTAGTCTAAGTAATTCTGTGAGCAGCTCTGGAGGTTTTGTGGTTCGGGGGGGTAATAACAGGACGACTCCAGACTTGAGTGATTCAGAGAGAACAGTAGTTCCAACCAATAGCCTTGTTTCCTGGGAAATACAATGTTTTGTTGGTGTGAACCAGCCAACCTGGACTGTTTTTGCAGTATGCCGACCCCTTTCATTACATACTCTGGATTAGTCACCGAGTTGCCAGATTGGGTCGCCAAGTTGCCAGATTGGGTCGCCGAGTTGCCAGATTTGTGATCTCTTACCAAAGGCGTTGAGGGGGGGAAAAAACGGGAGATTAAGAGCTCTAAAATAATTCAGACCGGACAACGTAAACTTTTAAATTATCTTTTTAATTCCACATACATGAAATAACAGTTATGCTTGGGTGTTTCGTATGAAAATTTCCAAAAAAGACATGGACAAAGACAACCAGCCCGACAACAACCTCCCTTTTCTCCCCGTTAACTAGTTCTGAACCGCAAGCAGCAAAAGAAAACCCTCAAATGAAAATAAAAACCTCAACTGGGGAAAGAAGAAGCAGCAACTAGATGAACAACGAGGGAAAATTCTTCCTCGCTCTGCTGGTTTAAAACAGTCTGAGTATTAGGTGTCCTCTTTGTTCTAGACTTTTCCCAAACCTCCTACTTGACACAGAAATACAAAATGGCGTTAGCAGGTCAGTGAAACTGAAGAAGAAGAAGAAGAAGCTGAAGCAGAACAGTGACAGTTTAATGGAATGTAACATCACTATCCAAGGTTTTCCTCTCAGCTGGAACCCTACATAGTGCACTACTGGAACCCTACTCCCTACATAGTGCACTACTGGAACCCTATTCCCTACATAGTGCACAGGTGTTTGACCAAGGTCCATAGGGTTCTGGTCTAAAAGTAGTGTACTTTATAGGGAATAGGGTGCCATTTGGGGAGCAGCACAAGGACCACGCCAACCCACCATCGATAAGACGCCTCAGGACTATCCCCTAATGCTCCTGCCGTCAGTCGCCTGGCTACAGACTACAACCGCTCGCTGCTGTCTCCTCCAAGCAAGAGAAACTGAAGTCGAACCACAAATGAATCAAGCAATGTTGTCAAGCACAAGATCTTTACCATGTAGACAGGTAGAGGACTAGACCAGGTTCATTCCCAACCTGAACACAGGTAGAGGACTAGACCAGGTTCATTCCCAACCTGAACACAGGTAGAGGACTAGACCAGGTTCATTCCCAACCTGAACACAGGTAGAGGACTAGACCAGGTTCATTCCCAACCTGAACACAGGTAGAGGACTAGACCAGGTTCATTCCCAACCTGAACACAGGTAGAGGACTAGACCAGGTTCATTCCCAACCTGAACACAGGTAGAGGACTAGACCAGGTTCATTCCCAACCTGAACACAGGTAGAGGACTAGACCAGGTTCATTCCCAACCTGAACACAGGTAGAGGACTAGACCAGGTTCATTCCCAACCTGAACACAGGTAGAGGACTAGACCAGGTTCATTCCCAACCTGAACACAGGTAGAGGACTAGACCAGGTTCATTCCCAACCTGAACACAGGT
The DNA here is from genome assembly GCF_002021735.2 of Oncorhynchus kisutch. Classification (NCBI taxonomy): domain Eukaryota; kingdom Metazoa; phylum Chordata; class Actinopteri; order Salmoniformes; family Salmonidae; genus Oncorhynchus; species Oncorhynchus kisutch. The sequence continues at coordinate 13,860,607 of NW_022261979.1, forward strand.
AGAGGACTAGACCAGGTTCATTCCCAACCTGAACACAGGTAGAGGACTAGACCAGGTTCATTCCCAACCTGAACACAGGTAGAGGACTAGACCAGGTTCATTCCCAACCTGAACACAGGTAGAGGACTAGACCAGGTTCATTCCCAACCTGAACACAGGTAGAGGACTAGACCAGGTTCATTCCCAACCTGAACACAGGTAGAGGACTAGACCAGGTTCATTCCCAACCTGAACACAGGTAGAGGACTAGACCAGGTTCATTCCCAACCTGAACACAGGTAGAGGACTAGACCAGGTTCATTCCCAACCTGAACACAGGTAGAGGACTAGACCAGGTTCATTCCCAACCTGAACACAGGTAGAGGACTAGACCAGGTTCATTCCCAACCTGAACACAGGTAGAGGACTAGACCAGGTTAATTGCATGAGTTGAGAACTTCCCCTCCCCCATCAACCCACATGTAACACCATGTTGCTCCGCCCACAAATAATTATACGCTCAGTAGACAAGTCCCTCCCCCCAACATACCATAATATACGTCCCAAAACCCCTCCCACAACCAAGTCCTGGAAAGCAACAACTCCCACAACCAAGTCCTGGAAAGCAACCCCTCCCACAACCAAGTCCTGGAACGAAACCCCTCCCACAACCAAGTCCTGGAACGAAACCCCTCCCACAACCAAGTCCTGGAACGAAACCCCTCCCACAACCAAGTCCTGGAACGAAACCCCTCCCACAACCAAGTCCTGGAACGAAACCCCTCCCACAACCAAGTCCTGGAACGAAACCCCTCCCACAACCAAGTCCTGGAAAGAAACCCCTCCCACAACCAAGTCCTGGAAAGAAACCCCCCCACAACCAAGTCCTGGAACGAAACCCCTCCCACAACCAAGTCCTGGAAAGAAACCCCTCCCACAACCAAGTCCTGGAAAGAAACCCCCCCACAACCAAGTCCTGGAACGAAACCCCCCCACAACCAAGTCCTGGAACGAAACCCCTCCCACAACCAAGTCCTGGAAAGAAACCCCTCCCACAACCAAGTCCTGGAAAGAAACCCCCCCACAACCAAGTCCTGGAACGAAACCCCTCCCACAACCAAGTCCTGGAAAGAAACCCCTCCCACAACCAAGTCCTGGAAAGAAACCCCCCCACAACCAAGTCCTGGAACGAAACCCCCCCACAACCAAGTCCTGGAAAGCAACCCCTCCCACAACCAAGTCCTAGAAAGCAACCCCTCCCACAACCAAGTCCTAGAAAGCAACCCCTCCCACAACCAAGTCCTAGAAAGCAACCCCTCCCACAACCAAGTCCTAGAAAGCAACCCCTCCCACAACCAAGTCCTAGAAAGCAACCCCTCCCACAACCAAGTCCTGGAAAGCAACCCCTCCCACAACCAAGTCCTGGAAAGCAACCCCTCCCACAACCAAGTCCTGGAAAGCAACCCCTCCCACAATGATTCCCGAAAGAAGAGTAAACGTATGGAGGTGTGATACGACGTGACAGACAGAACTAAAGAGAAGCGTTGGGCAGGATGAGGTGGTCAGTCTGTCTGTCTCAGTGTTGATAGATAGAGGATGATGACAGTCAGTCAGACAGACAGACCAGGAAACAGGAACCAGGTCAGTCTCTACCCTCCTCAGCATCCTCTCCATCTCCCTGGTTGTCTGAGGTCCACAGCTACAGAGATGAGAGAGAGGACAGAGATGAGAGGACAGAGAGGAGAGAGAGGACAGAGATCAGAGAGAGGACAGAGACCAGAGAGAGGACAGAGACCAGAGAGAGGACAGAGACGAGAGAGAGGACAGAGACGAGAGAGAGGACAGAGACGAGAGAGAGGACAGAGACGAGAGAGAGGACAGAGACGAGAGAGAGGACAGAGACGAGAGAGAGGACAGAGACGAGAGAGAGGACAGAAATCAGAGAGAGGACAGAGATCAGAGAGGACAGAGACGAGAGAGAGGACAGAGACGAGAGAGAGGACAGAGACGAGAGAGGACAGGGATTAACAACATGTTAAAAAAGACTGTAGGTCAACATACACAATACATGTCAGTTGAGCTGACCTCGGACTGAGTACATTCACTCATTCTACATTCTAATCATTTAGCAGACTCTCTGATCCAGAGCCACTTACAGTAGTGAATCATTTAGCAGACTCTTTAATCCAGAGACACTTACAGTAGTGAATCATTTAGCAGACTCTCTGATCCAGAGACACTAACAGTAGTGAGTCATTTAGCAGACACTTTAATCCAGAGACACTTACAGTAGTGAATCATTTAGCAGACTCTCTGATCCAGAGACACTAACAGTAGTGAGTCATTTAGCAGACTCTTTAATCCAGAGACACTTACAGTAGTGAATCATTTAGCAGACTCTCTGATCCAGAGCCACTTACAGTAGTGAGTCATTTAGCAGACTCTCTGATCCAGAGCCACTTGCAGTAGTGAGTCATTTAGCAGACTCTCTGATCCAGAGCCACTTACAGTAGTGAGTCATTTAGCAGACTCTCTACTGTAGTGAGCAGAGTGCATACATTTTCATATTTGTTCCTACTGGGTAGACAGGTTACGTAGCTCCTCTACCTTTGTCTCCGGAATATGTGACCGAAACAAATGGAGTGAGAGACACTAGTGACTCTCCGACATCATAAGTCAACCCAGTGACAACAGGGAACTATGATTTTAGTACACGACACTTACTGTCAAGTTGTCTCTCAGTAGCTGCATGATCAAGGTGCTGTCTTTGTAGGAGTCTTCACTCAGAGAATCCAGCTCTGCAATAGCGTCATCGAATGCCTGCAGGAGAACAGAAAATAAATAAATCACAGTGTTGTTCTACATTTCATACTGGATGACTGCGTATCGTTGGGTTTGGAGCTGGAGAGAAAGGCATCTCTCACTGTTACTTGGTCGCGTGACATTAAAACCTGGAAGGAGAGAGGGGTCACGCGCTTAGCTAGAACCTTCTCACCTCGACTCTTGTAGGCCCTCATGTCGTTCATCAGGTTCTCCTGTAGGTGACAGGGCGATGTGTGGACAGAAACTGGGTGCTTCACAAAGCACGATCAAATGAGCCAGTCATTTTGAGAAACATTAAGAAAGTTTAGTTAATTTGACTCAAATTAAACAAATAGAGCAGTTATCTACCTTTGATAAGCAGCTAGTTAACTCCCATACCAATTTCAAATGTTTCTGAACGAATATCTGACTAACTCAGAAATATGACGTTATTTCAGAATGAAAGTTAATTATGTTAGCTAGCTATCCCCAGTTAGATAATGCTCTGTGACGTTATGTTAGCTAGCTATCCCCAGTTAGATAATGCTCTGTGACGTTATGTTAGCTATCCCCAGTTAGATAACGCTCTGTGACGTTATGTTAGCTAGCTATCCCCAGTTAGATAACGCTCTGTGACGTTATGTTAGCTAGCTATCCCCAGTTAGATCATGCTCTGTGACGTTATGTTAGCTAGCTATCCCCAGTTAGATAACGCTCTGTGACGTTATGTTAGCTAGCTATCCCCAGTTAGATAACGCTCTGTGACGTTATGTTAGCTAGCTATCCCCAGTTAGATAATGCTCTGTGACGTTATGTTAGCTAGCTATCCCCAGTTAGATAATGCTCTGTGACGTTATGTTAGCTATCCCCAGTTAGATAACGCTCTGTGACGTTATGTTAGCTAGCTATCCCCAGTTAGATAACGCTCTGTGACGTTATGTTAGCTAGCTATCCCCAGTTAGATCATGCTCTGTGACGTTATGTTAGCTAGCTATCCCCAGTTAGATAACGCTCTGTGACGTTATGTTAGCTAGCTATCCCCAGTTAGATAACGCTCTGTGACGTTATGTTAGCTAGCTATCCCCAGTTAGATAACGCTCTGTGACGTTATGTTAGCTAGCTATCCCCAGTTAGATAACGCTCTGTGACGTTATGTTAGCTAGCTATCCCCAGTTAGATAACGCTCTGTGACATTATGTTAGCTAGCTATCCCCAGTTAGATTATTCTCTGTGACATTATGTTAGCTAGCTATCCCCAGTTAGATCATGCTCTGTGACATTATGTTAGCTAGCTATCCCCAGTTAGATAATGCTCTGACATTATGTTAGCTAGCATCAATTCCAATGATTTTACAGAGCTACGGTTCATATAAGTAAATTGAAAATCAATTCATTAGGCCCTAACCTATGAATGTCACATGAATGGGAATAGAGATAATCTGTTGGTCACAGATCCCTTCAAAAAAAAAAAACCTTAGGGGGTATTTGGCGTGACCAACATTTACCTCATGCAGCGAGACACATCTCCTTCACAGAGTTGATCAGGCTGTTGATTGTGGCCTGGGGAATGTTGGGTAGCCTGTCTGGTAAGTATGCAGGCCATGGAAGAACTGGGACATTTTCAACTTCCAGGAATTGTGTACAGATCCTTGTGACATGGAGCCATGGATAATCCCGCTGAAACATGAGGTGATGGCGGCGGATGGATGGCACGACAATCCGTCACGGTATCTCTGTGCCTTCAAATCAATAAAAATGCAATTTTGTTCGTTGTCCGTAGCTTACGCCTGCCCATACCATAACCCCACCGCCACCATGGGGCCCTCTGTTCACAACGTTGACATCAGTAAACACCATAACCCCACCGCCACCATGGGGCCCTCTGTTCACAACGTTGACATCAGTAAACACCATACCATAACCCCACCGCCACCATGGGGCCCTCTGTTCACAACGTTGACATCAGTAAACACCATAACCCCACCGCCACCATGGGGCCCTCTGTTCACAACGTTGACATCAGTAAACACCATACTATAACCCCACCGCCACCATGGGGCCCTCTGTTCACAACGTTGACATCAGTAAACACCATAACCCCACCGCCACCATGGGGCCCTCTGTTCACAACGTTGACATCAGTAAACACCATAACCCCACCGCCACCATGGGGCCCTCTGTTCACAACGTTGACATCAGTAAACACCATACCATAACCCCACCGCCACCATGGGGCCCTCTGTTCACAACGTTGACATCAGTAAACACCATAACCCCACCGCCACCATGGGGCCCTCTGTTCACAACGTTGACATCAGTAAACACCATACCATAACCCCACCGACACCATGGGGCCCTCTGTTCACAACATTGACATCAGTAAACACCATACCATAACCCCACCGCCACCATGGGGCCCTCTGTTCACAACGTTGACATCAGTAAACACCATACCATAACCCCACCATGGGGCCCTCTGTTTACAATGTTGACATCAGTAAACACCATACCATAACCCCACCTCCACCATGGGGCCCTCTGTTCACAACGTTGACATCAGTAAACACCATACCATAACCCCACCATGGGGCCCTCTGTTTACAATGTTGACATCAGTAAACACCATACCATAACCCCACCTCCACCATGGGGCCCTCTGTTCACAACGTTGACATCAGTAAACACCATACCATAACCCCACCATGGGGCCCTCTGTTTACAATGTTGACATCAGTAAACACCATACCATAACCCCACCTCCACCATGGGGCCCTCTGTTCACAACGTTGACATCAGTAAACACCATACCATAACCCCACCATGGGGCCCTCTGTTCACAATGTTGACATCAGTAAACACCATAACCCCACCGCCACCATGGGGCCCTCTGTTCACAACGTTGACATCAGTAAACACCATACCATAACCCCACCATGGGGCCCTCTGTTCACAACGTTGACATCAGTAAACACCATACCATAACCCCACCATGGGGCCCTCTGTTCACAACGTTGACATCAGTAAACACCATACCATAACCCCACCATGGGGCCCTCTGTTTACAATGTTGACATCAGTAAACACCATACCATAACCCCACCTCCACCATGGGGCCCTCTGTTCACAACGTTGACATCAGTAAACACCATACCATAACCCCACCATGGGGCACTCTGTTTACAATGTTGACATCAGTAAACACCATACCATAACCCCACCATGGGGCCCTCTGTTCACAACGTTGACATCAGTAAACACCATACCATAACCCCACCATGGGGCCCTCTGTTTACAATGTTGACATCAGTAAACACCATAACCCCACCACCACCATGGGGCCCTCTGTTCACAACGTTGACATCAGCAACCACCATACCATAACCCCACCTCCACCATGGGGCACTCTGTTCACAACGTTGACATCAGTAAACCCCTCTCAAACACAACGCCACACTGCCCGGTACAGTTAAAACCGGGATTAATCCGTGAAGAGCACACAGGGTAGCCTAGTGGTTAGAGCGTTGGACTAGTAACCGAAAGGTTGCAAGTTCAAATCTGTCATTCTGCCCCTGAACAGGCAGTTAACCCACTGTTCCTAGGCCGTCATTAAAATTAAGAATTTGTTCTTAACTGACTTGCCTCGTTAAATAAAGGATAAATAAATACAAACTTCTCCAGCGTACCAGTGGCCATCGAAGGTTGAGCATTTCCCCACTGAAGTCGGTTACGATGCCGAACTGCAGTCAGGTCAAGACCCTGGTGAGGACGACGAGCAGATGAGCTTCCCTGAGACGGTTTCTTGACAGTTTGAGCAGAAATTCTTCAGTTGTGTCAACCCACGGTTTCATCAGCTGTCTGGGTGGCTGGTCTCAGATGATCCCCGAGGTGAAGAAGCTGGATGTGGAGGTCCTGGGTTGGCGTGGTAACACGTGGTCTGCGGTTGTGAGGCCGGTTGGAAGTACAGCAAACATTTTCTAAGACGACGTTGGAGGCGGCTTATGGTAGAGGAATTTACATTAAATTATGTTTTGTGACTAAACTGCAATTTTTAGAGTGGCCTTTTATTGTGACTGTGTAATGATCATGCTGTTAAATCAGCTTCTTGATATGCCACACCTGTCAGGTGGATGGATTATCTTGGTAAAGGAGAAATGCTCACTAACAGGTAGTAAACAAATTTGTGCATAAAATTTGAGATAGTATTTTTGTGAGTATGGAACATTTCTGGGATCTTTTATTTCAGCTCATGAAACACGGGACCAACACTTTACCTGTTGCGTTTATATTTTTGTCCAGTATAGATGCGCAATGGATTATGATCATTGTAGTTAATTACCACATTTTATGCGCTTAACTACGTATAATATTGGCCTGTTGGAAACTACAACTCCCTACTGCCTCACAGTTCAGGCTGGATCTGATTTATCTCTAGAGAAACTACAACTCCCTACTACATCACAGTTCAGGCTGGATCTAGAGCAGTGACCCCAGGTATAAAGGCCCTAGAGCAGTGACCCCAGGTATAAAGGCCCTAGAGCAGTGACCCCAGGTATAAAGGCCCTAGAGCAGTGACCCCAGGTATAAAGACCCTAGAGCAGTGACCCCAGGTATACAGACCCTGGAGCAGTGACCCCATGTATAAAGACCCTAGAGCAGTGACCCCAGTGACCCCAGGTATACAGACCCTAGAGCAGTGACCCCATGTATAAAGACCCTAGAGCAGTGACCCCAGGTATAAAGACCCTAGAGCAGTGACCCCAGGTATACAGACCCTAGAGCAGTGACCCCAGGTATAAAGACCCTAGAGCAGTGACCCCAGGTATAAAGACCCTAGAGCAGTGACCCCAGGTATAAAGACCCTAGAGCAGTGACCCCAGGTATACAGACCCTAGAGCAGTGACCCCAGGTATAAAGACCCTAGAGCAGTGACCCCAGGTATACAGACCCTAGAGCAGTGACCCCAGTGACCCCATGTATAAAGACCCTAGAGCAGTGACCCCATGTATAAAGACCCTAGAGCAGTGACCCCAGTGACCCCTGGTATAAAGACCCTAGAGCAGTGACCCCAGGTATAAAGGCCCTAGAGCAGTGACCCCAGTGACCCCATGTATAAAGACCCTAGAGCAGTGACCCCATGTATAAAGACCCTAGAGCAGTGACCCCATGTATAAAGACCCTAGAGCAGTGACCCCATGTATAAAGACCCTAGAGCAGTGACCCCAGGTATAAAGACCCTAGAGCAGTGACCCCAGTGACCCCATGTATAAAGGCCCTAGAGCAGTGACCCCATGTATAAAGACCCTAGAGCAGTGACCCCATGTATAAAGACCCTAGAGCAGTGACCCCAGGTATAAAGGCCCTAGAGCAGTGACCCCAGTGACCCCATGTATAAAGACCCTAGAGCAGTGACCCCATGTATAAAGACCCTAGAGCAGTGACCCCATGTATAAAGACCCTAGAGCAGTGACCCCATGTATAAAGACCCTAGAGCAGTGACCCCATGTATAAAGACCCTAGAGCAGTGACCCCATGTATAAAGACCCTAGAGCAGTGACCCCATGTATAAAGACCCTAGAGCAGTGACCCCATGTATAAAGACCCTAGAGCAGTGACCCCATGTATAAAGACCCTAGAGCAGTGACCCCATGTATAAAGGCCCTAGAGCAGTGACCCCATGTATAAAGGCCCTAGAGCAGTGACCCCATGTATAAAGACCCTAGAGCAGTGACCCCAGGTATAAAGACCCTAGAGCAGTGACCCCAGTGACCCCAGATATAAAGACCCTAGAGCGGTGACCCCAGGTATAAAGGCCCTAGAGCAGTGACCCCAGGTATAAAGGCCCTAGAGCAGTGACCCCAGGTATAAAGGCCCTAGAGCAGTGACCCCAGGTATAAAGGCCCTAGAGCAGTGACCCTAGGTATAAAGGCCCTAGAGCAGTGACCCCAGGTATAAAGGCCCTAGAGCAGTGACCCCAGGTATAAAGGCCCTAGAGCAGTGACCCCAGGTATAAAGGCCCTAGAGCAGTGACCCCATGTATAAAGACCCTAGAGCAGTGACCCCATGTATAAAGACCCTAGAGCAGTGACCCCAGGTATAAAGACCCTAGAGCAGTGACCCCATGTATAAAGACCCTAGAGCAGTGACCCCAGGTATAAAGGCCCTAGAGCAGTGACCCCAGGTATAAAGACCATAGAGCAGTGACCCCACGTATAAAGACCCTAGAGCAGTGACCCCAGTGACCTCATGTATAAAGGCCCTAGAGCAGTGACCCCAGGTATAAAGACCCTAGAGCAGTGACCCCAGGTATAAAGGCCCTAGAGCAGTGACCCCAGGTATAAAGGGGTCACTTCAGTCCCAAACCAATCTTTTTCTTCTTCTTCTATAACTCAGGCACCGACGACCCTTTGAAAACAACCCGCGACCCACCAGTCGAGACTCTCTGCCCTATCAGCTGTTAACCTCATCATCAAGCGGCCATCTTGGACGGGCTCATAACCACATACCGTCTTGGCCAGTTTGCAGGCCTGCTCGGGGGAGTTGAGGATCTCGTAGTAGAAGACAGAGAAGTTGAGAGCCAGGCCCAGACGAATCGGGTGGGTGGGTTGCATGTCCTTCTTGCTGATCTCAAACGCATCCTTATAGGCCTCCTGGGAGTTACCGATGATGGCTGGAGAGAGAAGAGAGGAGAGAGGGAGAGAGGAGAGAGGAAGAGAGGAGAGAGGAGAGAGGAGAGAGGAAGAGAGGAGAGAGGAAGAGAGGAGAGAGGAAGAGAGGAAGAGAGGAGAGAGGAGAGAGGAATATACTACTTTAAATACATCTCTTTAAGGGGATAACAGCAACAGTCATTTTGATGAATAACCTTTTAATTTCAGACAGTGTTAAGTCTTTAAGATTAGAAATGATAACAACCCCCCCCCCCCCCCCAAAAAAATACAACTTGAAAAACTAAAGAGCAAGAAAAACCTGGCATGTTGTGGGCTGGAGGTAACGTCTGTAGTCAGGGAGTGAAAGAGATAACGTTATCACAATGGTTGTCGTGGTAAAGGTGGGCGGGACCGTGGGCCTACGAGGAGCATTAAGTTAAGGTCTACTTCCTGTGCCAGTTCCAGAGGTGGAGACTAGACGACGTCTTCCACTGTGCAGCTCAACACAACAGACTGACACGAAGAGGAACCGAGCCCTGCTTTAACTTCCTGTTCACACATTCTCTCTCTGATTAGCATCTACTGGTCTCCCTCACAGCTTCCTGCAGTCACTAGAACCAGCCTCTACTGGCCTCCCTCACAGCTTCCTGCAGTCACTAGAACCAGCCTCCCTCACAGCTTCCTACAGTCACTAGAACCAGCCTCCCTCACAGCCTCCTGCAGTAACTAGAACCAGCCTCCCTCACAGCTTCCTTCAGTCACTAGAACCAGTCTCTACTGGCCTCCCTCACGGTTTCCTTCAGTCACTACAACCAGCCTCAGCTGGCCTCCCTCACGGTTTCCTTCAGTCACTACAACCATCCTCTACTGGCTTCCCTCACAGCTTCCTTCAGTCACTACAACCAGCCTCCCTCACAGCTTCCTTCAGTCACTACAACCAGCCTCAGATGGCCTTCATTCAGAATATCTGGCCACAAACACACTATACTGGGACCATACAGTATAATTTATCATTTATTTCCCAAAGTAATGTGGACCCCACCCCAATATAAAAAGGCAAAGTTAATAAATGTTAAACTAACCCCACAACCCATTAGGAATCTACTCTACTTCTTTCCTTTAGAGGATCATTGGAGCTGGCTTGGTGGTGATAACACACCTAACCCTAATGACCCCTATGAACAACACACCTAACCCTAATGACCCCTATGAACAAGACACCTAACCCTAATGACCCCGCTATGACCCCTATGAACACACCTAACGCTAATGACCCCTATGAACAACACACCTAACCCTAATGACCCCTATGAACAAGACACCTAACCCTAATGACCCCGCTATGACCCCTATGAACACACCTAACCCTAATGACCCCTATGAACAACACACCTAACCCTAATGACCCCGCTATGACCCCTATGAACAACACACCTAACCCTAATGACCCTGCTATGACTCCTATGAACAACACACCTAACCCTAATGACCCCTATGAATAACACACCTAACCCTAATGACCCCGCTATGACCCCTATGAACACACCTAACCCTAATGACTCCTATGAATAACACACCTAACCCTAATGACCCCGATATGACCCCTATGAATAACACTAGGATTATGTAGGACACACCCCTATGCATCAGAGGGCCCAATGAGGTCAGTTTCCTGGCAAGGTAAGGTTTATAGAAAACCTAAAGCCCTGGATCAACCAGAGGGCCACAGCTCTACTGCTGCATCACAAAGTAAACAGGCCACACCCTTCTCTTCCCCTCTCTCTCTCTCTCTCTCTCTCCTAGTGGCCCACCGGGCCGCTGAGCCAGCCGCCACCGGGCCGCTGAGCCAGCCGCCACCGGGCCGCTGAGCCAGCCGCCACCGGGCCGCTGAGCCAGCCGCCACCGGGCCGCTGAGCCAGCCGCCACCGGGCCGCTGAGCCAGCCGCCACCGGGCCGCTGAGCCAGCCGCCACCGGGCCGCTGAGCCAGCCGCCACCGGGCCGCTGAGCCAGCCGCCACCGGGCCGCTGAGCCAGCCGCCACCGGGCCGCTGAGCCAGCCGCCACCGGGCCGCTGAGCCAGCCGCCACCGGGCCGCTGAGCCAGCCGCCACCGGGCCGCTGAGCCAGCCGCCACCGGGCCGCTGAGCCAGCCGCCACCGGGCCGCTGAGCCAGCCGCCACCGGGCCGCTGAGCCAGCCGCCACCGGGCCGCTGAGCCAGCCGCCACCGGGCCGCTGAGCCAGCCGCTACCGGGCCGCTGAGCCAGCCGCTACCGGGCCGCTGAGCCAGCCGCTACCGGGCCGCTGAGCCAGCCGCTATAATTCCATGAATGGCGCGGTATCCAACCAGCCACCCAGGAGGCCCTGAAATCAACTATTTAATTCCCTTTGCCAACGACAAGGAGGCACGCAGAACGGCAACTCCTCTATTTAAAAAAGGGGACAATGAGCTGTCCAAATCAGCTGTCCAAAAAGACGACTCAATGATTGTTATTTTCTAGACAGAAGATACAAAAAAATTGTTGTTTCACTTCATTTCATTCAATTCAACCCCAGACATCCTTCAGGACTGAAACACTGTCTAAAGTACTGTCACCCTGATTCATCAAAGACTGTCACATCCCCCCAAAATAAAAGAAGTAGACGGCCCATTACGCCACAAAAGGTTGATATCAAAACATCTACCTGTTCCCCAACACAGACACACACACCCGTCTACCTGTTCCCCAACACAGACACACACACCCGTCTACCTGTTCCCCAACACAGACACACACACCCGTCTACCTGTTCCCCAACACAGACACACACACCCGTCTACCTGTTCCCCAACACAGACACACACACCCGTCTACCTGTTCCCCAACACAGACACACACACCCGTCTACTTGTTCCCCAACACAGACACACACACCAGTCTACCTGTTCCCCAACACAGACACACACACCAGTCTACCTGTTCCCCAACACAGACACACACACCCGTCTACCTGTTCCCCAACACAGACACACACACCCGTCTACCTGTTCCCCAACACAGACACACACACCCGTCTACCTGTTCCCCAACACAGACACACACACCAGTCTACCTGTTCCCCAACACAGACACACACACCAGTCTACCTGTTCCCCAACACAGACAGACCTGTCTACCTGTTCCCCAACACAGACAGACCTGTCTACCTGTTCCCCAACACAGACAGACCTGTCTACCTGTTCCCCAACACAGACAGACCTGTCTACCTGTTCCCCAACACACACCCGTCTACCTTTTCCCCAAAACACACACCTGTCTTCCTGTTCCCCAACACAGACACCTGATTGGCTAGCACAAAGGGACTTATCACAGGGCTTACCGGCTTTCTCCTCTCCAACCGCCACCTCGGCTAAGTAGCGGTAGTAATCTCCTTTCATTTTCAAATAGAACACTTTACTCTCGGCCGGAGTAGCATTGGGGATGAGGAACTGGTTCAGAAGACCCTGTAGAGAGAGAGACAGACGGAAGACAAGTTTTTGTTAGAAATATGCAAATCAGACACCCAGCCACCACACTCCGTTATTTACATGTGAATTGTTGGCTCTAGTCTACAGCACCGTCATTTGCAGCTCTGCAAAAGGTATCACCTAACATTGTATAGGCAGGTCTAGACCCCCCAGCACCAGTTTCTCTGGAAATCACATCTAGTCGTGTGATGTAGTAGTAGAGAGTTGTAGTTTCCAGCTGTGTGATGTAGTAAGGGAGTTGTAGTTTCCAACTGTGTGATGTAGTAGTAGAGAGTTGTAGTTTCCAGCTGTGTAATGTAGTAGGGAGTTTTAGTTTCCAGCTGTGTGATGTAGTAGTGAGTTTTAGTTTCCAGCTGTGTGATGTAGTAGTAGGGAGTTGTAGTTTCCAGCTGTGTGATGTAGTAGGGAGTTGTAGTTTCCAGCTGTGTGGTGTAGTAGTAGGGAGTTGTAGTTTCCAGCTGTGCGATGTAGTAGGGAGTTGTAGTTTCCAACAGGCCAATATTCTACACACAGTGCATTCGGAAAGTATTCAGACCCCTTGACTTTGTCCACGTTGTTACGTTAGAGCCTTATTCTAAATGCATCAATCTATATACAATACTCCATAATGACAAAGCAAAAACAGGTTTAGAGATTTATGAAAACTTAAAATTAAACCGTAAATGTTACAATAACATAAGTATTCAGACCCTTAACTCAGTACTTTGTTGAAGCCCCTTTGGCAGTAATGCCCTGAACCACCCGACTCCTCTAGAACCACATGATTGACTCATCTAGAACGTGGATCCCCGAACTCGGTCCTTGGGGCCCACCCTGGGTGAGAGAGAGAGAGACATCCCCTGGGTGAGAGAGAGAGAGAGAGAGAGACATCCCCTGGGTGAGAGAGAGAGAGAGAGAGAGAGACATCCCCTGGGTGAGAGAGAGAGAGAGACATCCCCTGGGTGAGAGAGAGAGAGAGAGAGAGAGACATCCCCTGGGTGAGAGAGAGAGAGAGAGAGAGAGACATCCCCTGGGTGAGAGAGAGAGAGAGACATCCCCTGGGTGAGAGAGAGAGAGAGAGAGAGACATCCCCTGGGTGAGAGAGAGAGAGAGACATCCCCTGGGTGAGAGAGAGAGAGAGAGACATCCCCTGGGTGAGAGAGAGAGAGAGAGACATCCCCTGGGTGAGAGAGAGAGAGAGGAGACATCCCCTGGGTGAGAGAGAGAGAGAGAGACATCCCCTGGGTGAGAGAGAGAGAGAGAGACATCCCCTGGGTGAGAGAGAGAGAGAGAGACATCCCCTGGGTGAGAGAGAGAGAGACATCCCCTGGGTGAGAGAGAGAGAGACATCCCTGGGTGAGAGAGAGAGAGAGAGAGACATCCCCTGGGTGAGAGAGAGAGAGAGAGAGAGACATCCCCTGGGTGAGAGAGAGAGAGAGAGAGAGAGACATCCCCTGGGTGAGAGAGAGAGAGAGAGAGAGAGACATCCCCTGGGTGAGAGAGAGAGAGAGAGAGAGAGAGAGACATCCCCTGGGTGAGAGAGAGAGAGAGACATCCCCTGGGTGAGAGAGAGAGAGAGAGAGACATCCCCTGGGTGAGAGAGAGAGAGAGAGACATCCCTGGGTGAGAGAGAGAGAGAGACATCCCCTGGGTGAGAGAGAGAGAGACATCCCCCTGGGTGAGAGAGAGAGAGAGAGACATCCCCTGGGTGAGAGAGAGAGAGAGACATCCCCTGGGTGAGAGAGAGAGAGAGAGAGACATCCCCTGGGTGAGAGAGAGAGAGAGAGACATCCCCTGGGTGAGAGAGAGAGAGAGAGAGACATCCCCTGGGTGAGAGAGAGAGAGAGACATCCCCTGGGTGAGAGAGAGAGACATCCCCTGGGTGAGAGAGAGAGACATCCCCTGGGTGAGAGAGAGAGACATCCCCTGGGTGAGAGAGAGAGACATCCCCTGGGTGAGAGAGAGAGAGAGAGACATCCCCTGGGTGAGAGAGAGAGAGAGAGACATCCCCTGGGTGATAGAGAGAGAGAGAGACATCCCCTGGGTGAGAGAGAGAGAGAGACATCCCCTGGGTGAGAGAGAGAGAGAGACATCCCCTGGGTGAGAGAGAGAGAGAGACATCCCTGGGTGAGAGAGAGAGAGAGAGACATCCCCTGGGTGAGAGAGAGAGAGAGAGACATCCCCTGGGTGAGAGAGAGAGAGAGAGACATCCCCTGGGTGAGAGAGAGAGAGAGAGAGAGAGAGAGAGACATCCCCTGGGTGAGAGAGAGAGAGAGAGACATCCCCTGGGTGAGAGAGAGAGAAGACATCCCCTGGGTGAGAGAGAGAGAGAGAGAGGACATCCCCTGGGTGAGAGAGAGGAGAGAGACATCCCTGGGTGAGAGAGACACCCCTGGTGAGAGAGAGAGAGAGAGCATCCCCTGGGTGAGAGAGAGAGAGAGAGAGAGACATCCCCTGGGTGAGAGAGAGAGAGAGACATCCCCTGGGTGAGAGAGAGACATCCCCTGGGTGAGAGAGAGAGAGAGAGACATCCCCTGGGTGAGAGAGAGAGAGAGAGAGACATCCCCTGGGTGAGAGAGAGAGAGAGACATCCCCTGGGTGAGAGAGAGAGAGACATCCCCTGGGTGAGAGAGAGAGAGAGAGAGACATCCCCTGGGTGAGAGAGAGAGACATCCCCTGGGTGAGAGAGAGAGAGAGAGAGACATCCCCTGGGTGAGAGAGAGAGAGAGAGAGAGAGAGAGACATCCCCCTGGGTGAGAGAGAGAGAGAGAGAGACATCCCCTGGGTGAGAGAGAGAGAGAGAGACATCCCCTGGGTGAGAGAGAGAGAGAGAGAGAGAGAGAGAGACATCCCTGGGTGAGAGAGAGAGAGAGAGAGACATCCCCTGGGTGAGAGAGAGAGAGAGAGAGAGACATCCCCTGGGTGAGAGAGAGAGAGAGACATCCCCTGGGTGAGAGAGAGAGAGAGAGACCATCCCCTGGGGTGAGAGAGAGAGAGAGAGACATCCCCTGGGTGAGAGAGAGAGAGAGAGACATCCCCTGGGTGAGAGAGAGAGAGGGACATCCCCTGGGTGAGAAGAACATCCCCTGGGTGAGAGAGAGAGAGAGAGACATCCCCTGGGTGAGAGAGAGAGAGAGACATCCCCTGGGTGAGAGAGAGAGAGAGAGACATCCCCTGGGTGAGAGAGAGAGAGAGACATCCCCTGGGTGAGAGAGAGAGAGAGACATCCCCTGGGTGAGAGAGAGAGAGAGACATTCCCCTGGGTGAGAGAGAGAGAGAGAGACATCCCCTGGGTGAGAGAGAGACATCCCCTGGGTGAGAGAGAGAGAGAGACATCCCCTGGGTGAGAGAGAGAGACATCCCCTGGGTGAGAGAGAGAGAGACATCCCCTGGGTGAGAGAGAGAGAGAGAGACATCCCAAAGCTTGATGAGTTGGTTTATTTGAATCAGCTGTGTTGTGCTAGGGCAAAAACCAGGTGGTGTCTCTCTCTCTCTCACCTGAGACACCTGTCCCTCTCAGAGTGTCTCTACAACGGGACCGACAGGTGAGGAATGGTCTAACGAGCTGAACGAGGCCCTACGAACTGGCTAACAGCTAATTACACTGAGCTGATTACTGTCAGACCAGGGCTCTAACCAGGCAGGCAGGAAAACCTCAATCATTTCAAGAGGGAGGGAGGGACAAGGTTTGGGTGAGAGCCCCAGTCGTAGCACCTCTCGTCAATAGCTTTACATAGCAAACTGGTTGGCGGAAATTAGAGAGCACCTCCCCTTCCCCAGTCGTCTTACCAGCACATCGTTACAGATCTCCTTCAGTTCCTTCTCTATCTTCTCCCTGTACTCCTTGGCCATGGCCTGCTTCTTCTCGCTGCCCTCAGTCTTCTGCTCGATGCTGGACACCACCCTCCAGGAGGAACGCCGAGCGCCCACCACGTTCTTATAGGCCACAGAGAGGAGGTTCCGCTCCTCGTTGGACAACTGGGTGCCTTCCTCCGTCACAGCCTTCATGGAGGCCGCCATGTCGTCGTAGCGCTCGGCCTGCTCCGCCAGCTTGGCCTTCTGGACCAGCTCCTTCTGAACCACCTCGCTCTTGTCAACCATGGCTACTCAGGACTGAGGACAGAGAAGAAGAAACATGGCTGCCATGGTTACTGGGGACTGAGGAGAGAGAGAAGAAACATGTCAACCATGGTTACTGGGGGACTGAGGAGAGAGAGAAGGGACTGAGAAGAGAGATAAGGGACTGAGAAGAGAGAAGAAGGAACACGTCAACCATGGTTACTAGGGACTGAGGAGAGAGAGAAGAAACATGTCAACCATGGTTACTAGGGACTGAGGAGGGAGAAGAATAAATATCAGCCATGGTTACTAGGGACTGAGGAGGGAGAAGAATAAATATCAACCATAGTTACCAGGGTCTGAGGAGAGAGAATAATAAATATCAACCTTGGTTACTAGGGACTGACGAGGGAGAAGAAGAAAAGTAGCCATGGTTACTAAGGACCGAGGAGAGAGAAGAAACATGTCAACCATGGTTACTAGGGACCGAGGAGAGAGAAGAAACATGTCAACCATGGTTACTAGGGACCGAGGAGAGAGAAGAAACATGTCAACCATGGTTACTAGGGACCGAGGAGAGAGAAGAAACATGTCAACCATGGTTACTAGGGACCGAGGAGAGAGAAGAAACATGTCAACCATGGTTACTAGGGACCGAGGAGAGAGAAGAATAAATATCAACCATGGTTACTAGGGACCGAGGAGAGAGAAGAATAAATATCAACCATGGTTACTAGGGACTGAGGAAGGAGAAGAAGAAACATGTCAACCATAGTTACCAGGGTCTGAGGAGAGAGAATAATAAATATCAACCATGGTTACTAGGGACTGAGGAGAGAGAAGAAGAAACATATCAACACCATGGTTACCAGGGACCGAGGAGAGAGAAGAAGAAACATATCAACACCATGGTTACCAGGGACCGAGGAGAGAGAAGAAGAAACATATCAACACCATGGTTACCAGGGACCGAGGAGAGAGAAGAAACATGTCAACCATGGTTACTAGGGACCGAGGAGAGAGAAGAAACATGTCAACCATGGTTACTAGGGACCGAGGAGAGAGAAGAAACATGTCAACCATGGTTACTAGGGACCGAGGAGAGAGAAGAAACATGTCAACCATGGTTACTAGGGACCGAGGAGAGAGAAGAAACATGTCAACCATGGTTACTAGGGACCGAGGAGAGAGAAGAAAACATGTCAACCATGGTTACTAGGGACCGAGGAGAGAGAAGAAACATGTCAACCATGGTTACTAGGGACCGAGGAGAGAGAAGAAACATGTCAACCATGGTTACTAGGGACCGAGGAGAGAGAAGAAACATGTCAACCATGGTTACTAGGGACCGAGGAGAGAGAAGATTAAACATGTCAACCATGGTTACTAGGGACCGAGGAGAGAGAAGAAACATGTCAACCATGGTTACTAGGGACCGAGGAGAGAGAAGATTAAACATGTCAACCATGGTTACTAGGGACCGAGGAGAGAGAAGATTAAACATATCAACACCATGGTTACCAGGGACCGAGGAGAGAGAAGAAGAAACCTGTCTACACCATGGTTACTAGGGACCGAGGAGAGAAGAAGAAACATGTCAACCATGGTTACTAGGGACCGAGGAGAGAAGAAGAAACATGTCAACCATGGTTACTAGGGACCGAGGAGAGAGAAGAAACATGTCAACCATGGTTACTAGGGACCGAGGAGAGAGAAGAAACATGTCAACCATGGTTACTAGGGACCGAGGAGAGAGAAGATTAAACATATCAACACCATGGTTACCAGGGACCGAGGAGAGAGAAGAAGAAACCTGTCTACACCATGGTTACTAGGGCCCGAGGAGAGAAGAAGAAACATGTCAACCATGGTTACTAGGGACTGAGGAGAGAAATGTTGGCATGGCATGTGTCTGGAATGGCTGATACAATACAGGAGAGAAATGTTGGCATGTCGTACAGGGTAAAGCTGCAGTTGAGCGCCCCTGGACGGAGAGCAAGTGTCCTACTCAAGGGCACACTGGTAAAGGATTGTTGTTACAATCTGAACCCAGAAGCCCTGCAGTTACCAGCTCCATTCCCAGCGCACGACTCGGGATTCAAATTGACAACTGCCCACACCAACACGGAACAAAGTCCAGGAAATCTAACCTATAGCTAGCACCAAAGCAAACAACTCATAAACTCAGGGTAATTCCTGATAAATAAATAAAAACAACCACCAGAAAAAGTTTAAATATCACTAAACGTAGCCGTTTGTTCTTCATGTAATCTAGAAACGAAAGTGAGGTGCGGTTGTGATCCACAATGTAACAAATGCAAAGTATAAACCAGGACCGCCCAAAACAGACAGCAGTGAGAATAGTTCTACACCGAATCAATAACCGACATCTGCTGGTACCATGCAGAATGGCCCACGGGTCTACAGACAACACTGATGTACCACGTTCAATCAATCCCATATTTTCCATTCCGTAATATATACACATGTAGACTAGCCTGGTACTGTGGCTTGGGGGTCATGTGAGACGTGCACTGTGGATTTCCGCTAACACGCTATGGCGCCTTCGCGCTGGAAACATTATCCAGGTTAAGACCTGATATGTACGACACCCCAGTGAAAGCACACTAGCCTGGTTCCTACCGTGTAAAGAAAAACGCGGATGTGCATTCACTCCCTGCCATGCCACACCCATGTTGTACCTGTTGTAAACGATTAGCACAGAATGGCAAGCATTTACACACACAGATGGCGATGGACATACTGTACAATTCATGTACTGTTAGTTAGCTACATTGAATGTCCAACGTTAAGATTGATTCATCGCTGAGTTCGCTATAAATGGCCAACCGGAGGATGTCGTCCCCGCCTTAAAATGACAACGGTATTACTACTGTTTCTCATTTCTCACCCGGAAAGTACTAGTGAACCCGGCATTGCTCACAATCAAACCGTGCCTGGGACATAGCTAAGCTACGATCGATCAAAATGAAAGGGTTTTAAATAGTCAGATTAGGTTTGCTATTTTATTTATACGAGTTAGTTAGCTAACAAGGCCGCTAACTGAGTTATCCATGCGAGTAAAGTGTTGGTCGTGATCTGCCTCCAAAAAACCGACGGGGGATTTTTTAAATGTTTATTCCAACGACAACATGTTTTAAATATCAAATAACTGTTTTGAGTCAGTAAACGACGAATACTGGGTCCAAAAACGGTTTTATATTTAGCTAGTGAGCCAGCTAGGTTTGTGCCGACCAAGCCCATGTTGAATAAACTCAGTTGGTTTAGCCGAGCTACATGTCTGCTATTGCTAACTAAATTCAACAGATTAGCTAACATGCAATTGTCGACCACAATAGGTAGAAAAAGAAAAAGGTAACTACTTGAAACCAACTCGAAACCTGACAAGATGCACACAAAAAAAACCTGTCCTAGCGAGAACAAACCCCCCAAAGAAACAAAACAGGTAGCTATTGTTCTTTGGCTCGGCTAGCTACATTCCTAGCTAACGTTAGCCACCTGACAAAAAACTAACTGGATCTCTAACCGTTACATATACTACCCGCTATTTTTCCCTCAAAGTAAGATCCATTGTGAACACATACATACATCAAAACATTTGTTAAACGTGAATCTAACATGACTTTTTTTTAACTTAGAACAGGCCTCTTACCTGAGTGCAAAGGGCTAGTGGTGTTGTCGGTGTGGCTCGCTAGCTACGTTACACAGCTGCTTCTCTCACAACCGGTCTGAATGTCGAGTCCACGGGGTTTCCCTCCAATCACACCCCAGCAGCAGGGACGCACTGGGGGTCACTAGTTACCACAGCCACAAAGTCATGTTTTTTATTTATTGTGAACACAACAAATAAAATAAAAACAGTCAGATTTGATTTGATTTTTTATTTATTTTATTATGAACAACAACAAATTTTAAAAAACAAAGTCAGATTTTTTATTTATATTTTATTTATTATGAACACATAATAAATAATATGACTAATATAATAATATAATATGCTTATTATATTTATATATTATATTATATATGCCCCGCTTATTTCTAAAAAAATGTATCTTATTAAAAATCTGATAAAAAAAAAAAAAAAAATACCTTTAAAACACACTGCTCACATTATTCCTTAACCTTAAATGAAAGACCAAAAAGAAACGTTTTTTTGTTTTGTGCTTTCAATGAATTTATATGATTATAGCCAATCTGGACTTTACTGGCTGTGGTAACTAGTGACAACAGCAGGGAGCGGGTGACGTCAAAGGATACCATGGCAACCCGTGATTGACGTGATGGTTTACCGACCGTTCGATGAGAAACTCCTTTATCAGAAGAGGTGTAGGGCAGGCTATGAGAAGATGTTGGTTTTGCAACCTATTTAAATTATAATAAAAATATACTTATATACCCTACCTGTGATTGATTATCTCACCGCTGTCACCTACATAGCAATTTGGGGGAATAGTCAGAATGGGGGCGTAAAACCACTTAACAGGTAAAAATGTCAGAATCTTCTATGTTGAACAAACATGTGGTATTGACAGTCTAATACATGTAGATCATTTGCGAGTGTTTGAGGACGTCACAAACGACCTAACTAGAACACAGAACACAGAGTTTGCCTGATAGAAGGTCTATTTCTGTTCTCCAGTCAGTTTCCATGGGGAAAGTGGTTCTATTTTTACCGAGTCACATGTTCTCCCCTAAGACTGGGATATTAAGCCGGTAACCTATTTAAGATCTCTGACTGATAGTTCAGTTCAGACTGACTGACAGACAGACAGACAGACAGATTAATTTGAGTGTCAATATCAATTAAACCTAACATTTTACTGGAAAGGGCTGTGGCTAGGAGTGGTTTTGAGATAGAGGGAGAGTGAGTGAGTCAGTGTGTGTTTCTGTTGAATGACTGGTAGAGTAGGTTCTCTCTCTCTCTCTCTCTCTCTCTCTCTCTCTCTCTCTCTCTCTCTCCTCTCTCTCTCTCTCTCTCTCTCTCTCTCTCTCTCTCTCTCTCTCTCTCTCTCTCTCTCTCTGTCTCTTTCTCTCTGTCTCTCTCTCTCCCTCTCTCTCTCTACAGACTTACACACACTCACAATCAATCAATCAAATGTATTTATAAAGCCCTTTTTACATCAGCTGATATCTCAAAGTGCTGTACAGAACCCAGCCTAAAACCCCAAACAGCAAGCAATGCAGGTGTAGAAGCACGGTGGCTAGGAAAAACTCCCTAGAAAGGCCATTACCTAGGAAGAAAACCTAGAGAGGAACCAGGCTATGAGGGTGGCCAGTCCTCTTCTGGCTGTGCTGGGTGGAGATTATAACAGAACATGGCCAAGATGTTGAAATGTTCATAAATGACCAGCATGGTCCAATAATAATAATCACAGAAGTTGTCGAGGGTGCAGCAAGTCAGCACACACACACACACACACACACACACACAACACACACACACACACACACACACACACACACACACGGACACACAGGAGTAGTGAGTGACACACTGACAAAGGTGACAACTCCCTGAGATTCCCATGATGTTTGTGATAGAGAGAGAGAGAGAGGCAGGGAGAGCGAAAGAGAGAGAGAGAGAGAGAGAGAGGGGAAGAGAGAGAGAGAGAGAGAGGGGAGGGAGAGAGAGAGAGAGGCACGGAGGGAGAAAGAGAGAGAGAGAGAGAGAGAGAGAGGGAGAGAGAGAGAGGGGAGAGAGAGAGAGAGAGAGAGAGGAGGAGAAAGAGGAGAGAGGGAGAGAGAAAGGCAGGGAGAGAGATGAAAAGCGAGAGAGAGAGGCATGGAGAGAGAAAGAGAAGACAGGGAGAGAGAGAGAGTGAGAGAGGGAGAGATAGAGAGAGACAGTGAGATAGGAGAGAGGAGAGAGGGAGAGAGAAGGCAGGATGAGAGGAGGAGAAAGAGAGAGAGAGAGGCAAAGGGAGGGAGAGAGATATAGTGAGAGAGAGATAGAGCAAGAGAGAGAGATAGAGGGAGAGAGAGCGAGAGAGCTAGAGAGAGAAAGAGAGAGAAAGAGAGAGATAGAGAGATAGAGAGAGTGAGAAAGAGCAAGAGAGAGAGATAGAGAATGAGAGAGAGAGAGAGAGAGAGCGAGAGAGAAAGAGAGAGCGAGAGAGAGAAAGAGAGAGAGAGAGAAAGAGAGAGAGCGATAGAGAAAGAGAGATAGAGAGAGAGAGAGAAAGAGAGAGATAGAGAGAGGGAAAAAGAGAGTGAAAGAGAGAGTGCGAGAGAGAGAGAGAGATAGAGAGTGAACCATTTCACGGTGTGTTTCTCTAAACCTGTCTGTCCAGTTCCTCTGTAGGTCTATAGAACGGTACAGGCATGTTGTGTCACCACTAGAACAAACAGATTTGAAGATTTCCATGTAACCTGACAGGATTTCTTTATTTTATTCTAGAAAAATATATTTGATGATAAACTCTAAAGAGATGATGAGATAAGCAGGAAATGTCAAATGAATCGTTAACAAAAAAACAATTATCAGCTGTCATCAATCAGTGTTGTTCTGAACAGTAGATATTCTTATTCTAGCCTGGAACGCCCAATTGATATGGTGATGAAACACAGCATACAGGTTAGGATTCCAGGCTATTCCTGCCGTGACCATGATGGGTGACTAACTGGAGGAGTCATTAGCTGGGATGATCTCTGGGAGACTCACTACTGGACTCTGAATCAGAGTAGAGAAGGCCCGAGTCCCAAACGGTACCCTATTGTCTTTATAGTGCACTACGGTTATTTGTTCCTAGGCCGTCATTGAAAATAAGAATTTGTTCTTAACTGACTTGCCTAGTTAAATAAAGGTAAAATAAATAAAAAACTGTTGACCAGAGCCCATAGGGAATAGGGTACCAGGGCCCATAGGGAATAGGGTACCAGGGCCCATAGGGAATAGGGTGCTAGGGCCCATAGGGAATAGGGTGCTAGGGCCCATAGGGAATAGGGTGCTAGGGCCCATAGGGAATAGGGCGCCAGGGCCCATAGGGAATAGGGTAGCAGGACCTATAGGGAATAGGGTAGCAGGACCCATAGGGAATAGGGTAGCAGGACCCATAGGGAATAGGGTACCAGGACCTATAGGGAATAGGGCGCCAGGGCCCATAGGGAATAGGGTAGCAGG
The DNA here is from genome assembly GCF_002021735.2 of Oncorhynchus kisutch. Taxonomy (NCBI): domain Eukaryota; kingdom Metazoa; phylum Chordata; class Actinopteri; order Salmoniformes; family Salmonidae; genus Oncorhynchus; species Oncorhynchus kisutch. The sequence continues at coordinate 13,884,719 of NW_022261979.1, forward strand.
ACCTATAGGGAATAGGGTAGCAGGACCCATAGGGAATAGGGTAGCAGGACCCATAGGGAATAGGGTACCAGGGCCTATAGGGAATAGGGCGCCAGGGCCCATAGGGAATAGGGTACCAGGACCCATAGGGAATAGGGCACCAGGGCCCATAGGGAATAGGGTACCAGGGCCTATAGGGAATAGGGCGCCAGGGCCCATAGGGAATAGGGTACCAGGGCCCATAGGGAATAGGGTACCAGGGCCCATAGGGAATAGGGCCCAGGGCCCATAGGGAATAGGGTGCCAGGGCCCATAGGGAATAGGGCGCCAGGGCCCATAGGGAATAGGGCGCCAGGGCCCATAGGGAATAGGGACCAGGGCCCATAGGGAATAGAGTGCTAGGGCCCATAGGGAATAGGGCGCCAGGGCCCATAGGGAATAGGGACCAGGGCCCATAGAGAATAGGGTGCTAGGGCCCATAGGGAATAGGGCGCCAGGGCCCATAGGGAATAGGGCGCCAGGGCCAATAAGGCAGAAATAGTGCACTATTTCTGAAAATAGAGCGTCATTTAGGACACAACCAAGGGGCCTGAAGTAACGATAAAGAGCGAGGACAAACCCACAGCACCTCTACAGGAAATACAGGATATTACTGCTGAGACGAGCAGCAGCAGCTAATGAATAGTCACAAACCCACAGCACCTCTACAGGGAATACAGGATATTACTGCTGAGACGAGCAGCAGCAGCTAATGAATAGTCACAAACCCACAGCACCTCTACAGGGAATACAGGATATTAATGCTGAGACGAGCAGCAGCAGCTAATGAATAGTCACAAACCCACAGCACCTCTACAGGGAATACAGGATATTACTGCTGAGACGAGCAGCAGCAGCTAATGAATAGTCACAAACCAGGCGTGGACTTGGCGTGGGAACGAGTGATGGCTTTGAAAACGGTCCTGTTTGATCTCTACATTTGGAATCGTCATTTGAATTGGTCTGGTCCACAAAAAAACATGTTGCTACGTGGGGGAGGAGGAGGAGGAGGGGGAGGAGGTGGAGGAGGAGGAGGAGGAGGATGAGAGGGAGGAGGAGGAGGAGGGGGAGGAGGAGAGGAGGGGGGGAGGAGGAGGAGGAGGGGGGGGAGGAGGAGGAGGAGGAGAGGAGGAGGTGGAGGAGGAGGAGGAGGATGAGAGGGAGGAGGAGGAGGAGGGGAGGAGGAGAGGGAGGGAGAGGGAGGGGGGGGGAGGAGGAGGAGGAGGGGGGGAGGAGGAGGAGGGGGAGGGGGAGGAGGTGGAGGAGGAGGAGGAGGATGAGAGGGAGGAGGAGGAGGAGGGGGCGGAGGAGAGGAGGGGGGGGGAGGAGGAGGAGGAGGGGAGGGGGAGGAGGAGGAGGAGGAGGAGGGGGGGGGGAGGAGGAGGAGGAGAAGGAGGAGGAGGGGTTGGAATCGTCATTTGAATTGGTTGGTCCACAAAAAAACATGTTGTTACGTCTCAAACAACGTCTTATTCACTACACTGGACACTTTTTGACCATAAATATGTATGGGAGTGAGGAGGAGGAGGAGGAGGGGGAGGAGGAGGAGGGGGAGAAGGAGGAGGAGGAGGAGGGGGGGAGAAGGAGGAGGAGGAGGAGGGGGGGAGGGGGGAGGGGGGGGAGGAGGGGGAGGAGGGGAGGAGGGGGAGGAGGAGGAGGGGGAGGAGGAGGAGGGGGAGAAGGAGGAGGAGGAGGAGGGGGAGAAGGAGGAGGAGGAGGAGGGGGGGAGGAGGGGGAGAAGGAGGAGGAGGAGGAGGGGGAGGAGGAGGAGGAGGAGGATGAGAGGGAGGAGGAGGAGGAGGGGGGAGGAGGGGGAGGAGGAGGGGGAGGGGGAGGAGGTGTGAGGAGGAGGAGGAGGATGAGAGGGAGGAGGAGGAGGAGGGGGAGGAGGAGAGGAGGGGGGGAGGAGGAGAGGAGGGGGGAGGAGGAGGAGGAGGAGGAGGGGTGAGGAGGTGGAGGAGGGGGAGGAGGTGGAGGAGGAGGAGGAGGGATGAGAGGAGGAGGAGGAGGAGGGGGGAGGAGGAGAGGGAGGGGGGGAGGAGGAGGAGGAGGAGGAGGGGGGGGAGGGGGAGGAGGAGGAGGAGAAGGAGGAGGAGGGGGTTGGAATCGTCATTTGAATTGGTCTGGTCCACAAAAAAACATGTTGTTACGTCTTCAAACAACGTCTTATTCACTACACTGGACACTTTTGACCATAAATATGTATGGGAGTGAGGAGGAGGAGGAGGAGGGGGAGGAGGAGGAGGGGGAGAAGGAGGAGGAGGAGGAGGGGGGGAGAAGGAGGAGGAGGAGGAGGGGGGGAGGAGGGGGAGAAGGAGGAGGAGGGGAGGAGGAGGGGGAGGAGGAGGGGGGGGGAGGAGGAGGGGGAGGAGGAGGGGGGGGGGGAGGAGGGGGAGGAGGAGGAGGGGAGGAGGAGGAGGGGGAGAAGGAGGAGGAGGAGGAGGGGGAGAAGGAGGAGGAGGAGGAGGGGGGGAGGAGGGGGAGAAGGAGGAGGAGGAGGAGGGGGGAGGAGGGGGAGGAGGAGGAGGGGGAGGAGGAGGGGGGGGGGGGGGGGAGGAGGGGGAGGAGGGGGAGAAGGAGGAGGAGGAGGAGGGGGGGAGAAGGAGGAGGAGGAGGAGGGGGGGGAGGGGGGGAGGAGGGGGGAGGAGGGGGAGGAGGAGGAGGGGAGGAGGAGGAGGGGGAGAAGGAGGAGGAGGAGGAGGGGAGAAGGAGGAGGAGGAGGAGGGGGGGAGGAGGGGGAGAAGGAGGAGGAGGAGGAGGGGGGGAGGAGGGGAGGAGGAGGAGGGGGGAGGAGAGGGGGGGGGGGGAGGAGGGGGAGGAGGGGGAGGAGGAGGAGGAGGAGGAGGAACAATATTCACCCGCTGAGGAGTACGGCCAGACCGCTATTCTACTTCCTTGATTCCTCACGTCCTGTCTCCTTGCTTCCTTCTCTAAATGCGTTGGTGGAGAAGAACAGAAGGGAGGAAGCTCAGATCTTCCACTCCAATATTCTTTGAAAAAGAGATGAGGAGGGAAGATGTGAGGAATCAAGGAGATACAATTGAGATTCACCCAAAGTGTTGGGCCTTAAGATACAGCACCCCCCCCATCAGTACAGACAGCAGTAGATCACCCTAGGTGTTGGGCCTTAAGGTACAGCACCCCCCCATCAGTACAGACAGCAGTAGATCACCCTAGGTGTTGGGCCTTAAGGTACAGCACCCCCATCAGTACAGACAGCAGTAGATCACCCTAGGTGTTGGGCCTTAAGGTACAGCACCCCCATCAGTACAGACAGCAGTAGATCACCCTAGGTGTTGGGCCTTAAGGTACAGCACCCCACCCCCCCACCCCATCAGTACAGACAGCAGTAGATCACCCTAGGTGTTAGGCCTTAAGGTACAGCACCCCCCCCCCCATCAGTACAGACAGCAGTAGATCACCCTAGGTGTTGGGCCTTAAGGTACAGCACCCCACCCCCCACCCCATCAGTACAGACAGCAGTAGATCACCCTAGGTGTTGGGCCTTAAGGTACAGCACCCCACCCCCCACCCCATCAGTACAGACAGCAGTAGATCACCCTAGGTGTTGGGCCTTAATGTACAGCACCCGCATCAGTACAGACAGCAGGTGTTGGGCCTTAAGGTACACCCCCCCCCATCAGTACAGACAGCAGTAGATCACCCTAGGTGTTGGGCCTTAAGGTACAGCACCCCACCCCCCACCCCATCAGTACAGACAGCAGTAGATCACCCTAGGTGTTGGGCCTTAAGGTACAGCACCCCACCCCCCACCCCATCAGTACAGACAGCAGTAGATCACCCTAGGTGTTGGGCCTTAATGTACAGCACCCGCATCAGTACAGACAGCAGGTGTTGGGCCTTTAAGGTACACCCCCCCCCCATCAGTACAGACAGCAGTAGATCCAGATCCAGTGAGAAAAGACAAAACTCTCATGAGCAGATTTGTCTCTCCCCCTCTGGTCAAGCAGAGTTACAGTACTGGGATAGATTCATCTTTTCAGTCGTTAAGGTTGTTAAATGAGGTTAAACAACACTGATCTAGGTCACTCAGAAAAAAGGCAATTAACTGTGAGAAGGATGGTCCCTGAAGGACAACAGAGAGACAGAGACAGGAACTTAGAGGTTGGGAGATACAACTGGGTCACTTGACAGAGACAGTGTCCTTTATTCAGAGACCACTGGCCACTGGTAAAAAATACATTACAAATCAGTGACTGAACAATGTTTTTCACATGTTTTTAGATCAGGTTTGAGAAGAGTCACAATATTGTTGCGGAGTTTGAAAGGTGAAGCAGCACAACATCCTGAAACCGGGCGTAGTGTGTTATGTAGTGTTATGTAATATTATGCAGTGTGTTATGTAGTGTGTTATGTAGTGTTATGTAGTGTTATGCAGTGTGTTATGTAGTGTGTTATGTAGTGTTATGTAGTGTTATGCAGTGTGTTATGTAGTGTGTTATGTAGTGTGTTATGTAGTGTGTTATGTAGTGTGTTATGTAATGTTATGTAATGTGTTATGTAGTGTGTTATGTAGTGTGTTATGCAGTGTGTTATGTAATGTGTTATTCAGTGTGTTATGTAGTGTGTTATGTAGTGTGTTATGTAGTGTGTTATGTAGTGTGTTATGTAGTGTGTTATGCAGTGTGTTATGTAATGTTATGCAGTGTGTTATGTAATGTGTTATTCAGTGTGTTATGTAGTGTCATGTAGTGTGTTATGTAGTGTGCTATGTAGTGTTATGTAATGTTATGTAATGTTATGCAGTGTGTTATGTAGTGTGTTATGTAGTGTGTTATGTAATGTTATGCAGTGTGTTATGTAGTGTGTTATGTAGTGTGTTATGTAATGTGTTATTCAGTGTGTTATGTAATGTTATGCAATGTGTTATGTAGTGTTATGTAGTGTGTTATGTAATGTTATGCAGTGTGTTATGTAGTGTGTTATGTAGTGTGTTATGTAATGTTATGCAGTGTGTTATGTAGTGTGTTATGTAGTGTGTTATGTAATGTGTTATTCAGTGTGTTATGTAGTGTGTTATGTAATGTGTTATTCAGTGTGTTATGTAGTGTCATGTAGTGTGTTATGTAGTGTGCTATGTAGTGTTATGTAGTGTGTTATGTAGTGTGTTATGTAGTGTTATGTAGTGTTATGCAGTGTGTTATGTTGTGTTATGTAGTGTTATCTAGTGTTATCTAGTGTGTTATGTAGTGTTATCTAGTGTGTTATGTAGTGTTATGTAGTGTTATCTAGTGTTATCTAGTGTGTTATGTAGTGTTATGTAGTGTTATCTAGTGTGTTATGTAGTGTTATGTAGTGTGTTATGTAGTGTTATGTAGTGTGTATGTAGTGTTATCTAGTATGTTATGTAGTGTTATGTAGTGTTATGTAGTGTTATATAGTGTTATGTAGTGTGTTATGTAGTGTTATCTAGTGTGTTATGTAGTGTTATCTATGTGTGTTATGTAGTGTTATCTAGTGTGTTATGTAGTGTTATCTAGTGTGTTATGTAGTGTTATGTAGTGTTATGTAGTGTGTTATGTAGTGTTATGTAGTGTTATCTAGTGTGTTATGTAGTGTTATGTAGTGTTATGTAGTGTTATCTAGTGTGTTATCTAGTGTTATCTAGTGTGTTATGTAGTGTTATGTAGTGTTATCTAGTGTGTATGTAGTGTTATGTAGTGTTATGTAGTGTGTTATGTAGTGTTATGTAGTGTGTTATGTAGTGTTATCTAGTGTGTTATGTAGTGTTATCTAGTGTGTTATGTAGTGTTATCTAGTGTGTTATGTAGTGTGTTTATGTAGTGTTATGTAGTGTTAATGCAGTGTGTTATGTAGTGTGTTATGTAGTGTGTTATGTAGTGTGTTATGTAGTGTGTTATGTAATGTTATGTAATGTGTTATGTAGTGTGTATGTAGTGTGTTATGCAGTGTGTTATGTAATGTGTTATTCAGTGTGTTATGTAGTGTGTTATGTAGTGTGTTATGTAGTGTGTTATGTAGTGTGTTATGTAGTGTGTTATGCAGTGTGTTATGTAATGTTATGCAGTGTGTTATGTAATGTGTTATTCAGTGTGTTATGTAGTGTCATGTAGTGTGTTATGTAGTGTGCTATGTAGTGTTATGTAATGTTATGTAATGTTATGCAGTGTGTTATGTAGTGTGTTATGTAGTGTGTTATGTAATGTTATGCAGTGTGTTATGTAGTGTGTTATGTAGTGTGTTATGTAATGTGTTATTCAGTGTGTATGTAATGTTATGCAGTGTGTTATGTAGTGTTATGTAGTGTGTTATGTAATGTTATGCAGTGTGTTATGTAGTGTGTTATGTAGTGTGTTATGTAATGTTATGCAGTGTGTTATGTAGTGTGTTATGTAGTGTGTTATGTAATGTGTTATTCAGTGTGTTATGTAGTGTGTTATGTAATGTGTTATTCAGTGTGTTATGTAGTGTCATGTAGTGTGTTATGTAGTGTGCTATGTAGTGTTATGTAGTGTGTTATGTAGTGTGTTATGTAGTGTTATGTAGTGTATGCAGTGTGTTATGTTGTGTTATGTAGTGTTATCTAGTGTTATCTAGTGTGTTATGTAGTGTTATCTAGTGTGTTATGTAGTGTTATGTAGTGTTATCTAGTGTTATCTAGTGTGTTATGTAGTGTTATGTAGTGTTATCTAGTGTGTTATGTAGTGTTATGTAGTGTGTTATGTAGTGTTATGTAGTGTGTTATGTAGTGTTATCTAGTATGTTATGTAGTGTTATGTAGTGTTATATAGTGTTATGTAGTGTGTTATGTAGTGTTATCTAGTGTGTTATGTAGTGTTATCTAGTGTGTTATGTAGTGTTATGTAGTGTGTATGTAGTGTGTATGTAGTGTTATGTAGTGTATTAGTGTGTTATGTTAGTGTTATGTAGTGTTATGTAGTGTTATCTAGTGTGTTATCTAGTGTTATCTAGTTGTTATGTAGTGTTATGTAGTGTTATCTAGTGTGTTATGTAGTGTTATGTAGTGTTATGTAGTGTGTTATGTAGTGTTATGTAGTGTGTTATGTAGTGTTATCTAGTGTGTTATGTAGTGTATCTAGTGTGTTATGTAGTGTTATCTAAGTGTGTTATGTAGTGTTATGTAGTGTTATCTAGTGTGATATGGAGTGTTATGTAGTGTTATCTAGTGTGTTATGTAGTGTTATCTAGTGTGTTATGTAGTGTTATCTAGTGTGTTATGTAGTGTTATGTAGTGTGTTATGTAGTGTTATCTAGTGTTATCTAGTGTGTTATGTAGTGTTATGTAGTGTATTAGTGTGTTATGTAGTGTTATCTAGTGTGTTATGTAGTGTTATCTAGTGTGTTATGTAGTGTTATCTAGTGTGTTATGTAGTGTTATCTAGTGTGTTATCTAGTGTGTTATGTAGTGTATTATCTAGTGTGTTATGTAATGTTATGTAGTGTGTTATCTAGTGTGTTATGTAGTGTTATGTAGTGTGTTATGTAGTGTTATGTAGTGTGTTATCTAGTGTGTATGTAGTGTTATCTAGTGTGTTATGTAGTGTTATGTAGTGTATTATCTAGTGTGTTATGTAATGTTATGTAGTGTGTTATCTAGTGTTATCTAGTGTGATATGTAGTGTTATGTAGTGTTATCTAGTGTGTTATGTAGTGTGTTATGTAGTGTTATGTAGTGTGTTATGTAGTGTTATGTAGTGTGTTATCTAGTGTGTTATGTAGTGTTATGTAGTGTGTTATGTAGTGTTATGTAGTGTGTTATGTAGTGTGTTATGTAGTGTTATGTAGTGTCTTATGTAGTGTGTTATGTAATGTGTTATGTAGTGTTATCTAGTGTGTTATGTAGTGTTATGTAGTGTGTTATGTAGTGTGTTATGTAGTGTTATGTAGTGTGTTATGTAGGTGTTATGTAGTGTGTTATGTAGTGTGTTATGTAGTGTGTTATGTAGTGTTATGTAGTGTGTTATGTAGTGTTATGTAGTGTTATGTAGTGTGTTATGTAGTGTTATGTAGTGTGTTATGTAGTGTTGTTATGTAGTGTGTTATGTAGTGTGTTATGTAGTGTTATGTAGTGTTATGTCGTGTGTTATGTAGTATTATGTAGTGTGTTATGTCGTGTGTTATGTAGTGTTATGTAGTGTGTTATGTAGTGTTATGTAGTGTGTTATGTAGTGTTATGTAGTGTGTTATGTAGTGTGTTATGTAGTGTGTTATGTAGTGTGTTATGTAGTGTTATGTAGTGTGTTATGTAGTGTTATGTAGTGTGTTATGTAGTGTTATCTAGTGTGTTATGTAGTGTGTTATGTAGTGTTATGTAGTGTTATCTAGTGTGTTATGTAGTGTGTTATGTAGTGTGTTATGTAGTGTTATGTAGTGTGTTATGTAGTGTGTTATGTAGTGTGTTGTGTAGTGTTATGTAGTGTGTTATGTAGTGTTATCTAGTGTGTTATGTAGTGTTATGTAGTGTTATGTAGTGTTATGTAGTGTGTTATGTAGTGTTATGTAGTGTGTTATGTAGTGTGTTATGTAGTGTTATGTAGTGTTATGTAGTGTTATGTAGTGTTATGTAGTGTGTTATGTAGTGTTATGTAGTGTTATGTAGTGTGTTATGGAGTGTTATGTAATGTTATGTAGTGTGTTATGTAGTGCTATGTAGTGTTATGTAGTGTTATGTAGTGTTATGTAGTGTTATCTAGTGTGTTGTGTAGTGTTATGTAATGTTATCTAGTGTGTCATGTAGTGTTATGTAGTGTTATGTAGTGTTATGTAGTGTGTTATGTAGTGTTATGTAGTGTTATGTAGTGTTATGTAGTGTGTTATGTAGTGTTATGTAGTGTTATGTAGTGTGTTATGTAGTGTGTTATGTAGTGTTATGTGGTGTGTTATGTAGTGTTATGTAGTGTGTTATGTAGTGTTATGTAGTGTGTTATGTAGTGTGTTATGTAGTGTTATGTAGTGTTATGTAGTGTGTTATGTAGTGTGTTATGTAGTGTTATGAAGTGTTATGTAGTGTGTTATGTAGTGTTATGTAGTGTTATGTAGTGTTATGTAGTGTTATGTAGTGTTATGTAGTGTATTATGTAGTGTGTTATGTAGTGTGTTATGTAGTGTGTTATGTAGTGTTATGTAGTGTGTTATGTAGTGTGTTATGTAGTGTGTTATGTAGTGTTATGTAGTGTTATGTAGTGTTATGTAGTGTTATGTAGTGTGCAAGCAAAAGCAAGCAAAAAGCAAAAACTCAAACAGGAAGTACCATTCAATACGGAAGTGGTTCAAGTGGAAGCTAAGCTACAGGACTGTTTCGCTAGCATAGACTGGAATATGTTGCGGGATTCAAACGTTAACATCGAAGACGTCGACCCCAGAGTGACCGTACGTACATATCCCAACCAGAAGCCATGGATTACAGGCAACATCCGCACTAAGTTAAAGGCTAGAGCTACCGCTTTAAAGGAGCGGGACACAATTTTTAAATGTTTAATTTTTAAAATTTTTAATTTTACCTTTATTTAACCAGGCAAGTCAGTTAAGAACATATTCTTATTTTCAATGACGGCCTGGGAACAATGGGTTAACTGCCTGTTCAGGGGCAGAACGACAGATTTGTACCTTGTCAGCTCGGGGGTTTGAACTTGCAACCTTCCGGTTACTAGTCCAATGCTCTAACCACTAGGCTACGCTGCCGCCCCGACGCTGATAAGAAATACCGCTGTGCCCTCCGACGAACCATCAAACAGGCAAAGCATCAATACAGGACTAAGATCGAATCCTACTACACCGACTCTGACTCTCGTCGGATGTGGCAGGATGTGCAAACTATCACGGATTACAAAGGGAGACCCAGCCGCGAGCTGCCAAGTGACGCTAGCCTACCAGACTAGCTAAATGCCTTCTATACACATAATATATCATAACATATCATACGAATTGTAATTCAGAACATATCCTACAAAATGGATGGGGCGGCAGCGTAGCCTAGTGGTTAGAGTGTTGGACTAGTAACCGGAAGGTTGCAAGTTCAAACCCCCGAGCTGACAAATCTGTCGTTCTGCCCCTGAACATGCAGTTAACCCACTGTTCCTGGGCCGTCATTGAAAATAAGAATTTGTTCTTAACTGACTTGCCTCGTTAAATAAAGATAAAATAAAATAAATGGACATCCACAAATGAATAAATACGATATGAAGCATAACATATCTACCCCTGAGTCCAGGGCTAAGGCCTGATCAGGTATAGATCTCTAAACACCAGGCCCCGTGTAACCTGCTAAACACCAGGCCCCGTGTAACCCCTTAAACACCAGGCCCTGTGTAACCCCTTAAACACCAGGCCCTGTGTAACCCCCTAAACACCAGGCCCTCTGTAACCCCCTAAACACCAGGCCCTCTGTAACCCCCTAAACACCAGGCCCTATGTAGCCTACAGACAGATACACAGTTGGGTCACACCTCTCTAGGGCAGAGTTTAGGACTGGCAACATCATTCATCAAAGTTATTCTGGAAGAGACTGACATAATGCATCTGCTTTATACAACTCTATGAATCTGTGCCAGTCATTTCTCTCTCCAGTCATTTCCTTTCAGCCCAGTGAAGTGTGAGAACCCCCCCTGAGTCTGAGGTGACAAAGAGTATTCTATATCTCCTCTGTCTCCCTCCCAGCCAGGAGACAATCTGTCTACCTCCCATCCAGGACACAATCTGTCTCCCTACCATCCAGGACACAATCTGTCTCCCTACCAGCCAGGAGACAATCTGTCTCCCTACCATCCATGAGACAATCTGTCTCCCTGCCATCCAGGAGACAATCTGTCTCCCTCCCATCCATGAGAGGGTAGGAGCGAGGGTATGAGAAGAGGGTAGGAGAGAGGGTAGGAGAAGAGGGTAGGAGAGAAGAGGGTAGGAGAGGAGGGTAGGAAAGAGGGTAGGAGAGAGGGCAGGAGAGAGGGCAGGAGAAAGGGTAGGAGAAGAGGGTAGGAGAGAGGGTAGGAGAAGAGGGTAGGAGAAGAGGATAGAGAGAGATGGTAGGAGAGGGGTAGGAGAAGAGGGTAGGATAAGAGGGTAGGAGAGAAGAGGGTAGGAGAAGAGGGTAGGAGAGAGGGTAGGTGAGAGGGTAGGAGAGAGGGCAGGAGAGAGGGTAGGAGAAGAGGGTAGGAGAAGAGGATAGAGAGAGATGGTAGAAGAGGGGGTAGGAGAAGAGGGTAGGAGGGAGGGTAGGAGAGAGGGTAGTAGAGAGGGTAGGAGAGAGGGTAGTAGAGAGGGTAGGAGAAGAGGGTAGGAGAGAACAGGGTAGGAGAAGAGGGTAGGAGAGGAGGGTAGGAGAAGAGGGTTGGAAGACTATTCATTCCACACATTCCAGTGGCTGCTTCGATAAGCTCCTATGTGTTTCCATGGTGACATAATGGCCATGTTTCCATGGTGATATGGCCATGTTCTGATGTAGGTCTCTATTTAAACAGCATGTAATGAAATCTCCCTCAATGCTGTGACTATTTCTCACTAGTTGGGTCTTCATTTACAACGTTAAAAGGACTGATGAGGAGTTAGAGCTGCTGATTGGCTGCTGTTTAAACCCTTAAATGGGTTCCTATTCGTTGTTGTTCCCACTTTGATGTAATCCTGTGTTACAGGGGTGTCGTGATGAAGAGGGTGTCACGACCTGCTGAGGAACATGTCTGTTCGCCTCCTGCCAAACACTTCAAACCAGAAACCAGGAAGAGAGGTGGGTTGTTATCATAACTTCCTCATCTCTCTCCTGTCTACATCACTACAGGGAACATCAGTCACGTCTCCTGTCTACAGGGAACATCAGTCACGTCTCCTGTCTACAGGGAACATCAGTCACGTCTCCTGTCTACAGGGAACATCAGTCATGTCTCCTGTCTACAGGGAACATCAGTCATGTCTCCTGTCTACAGGGAACATCAGTCACGTCTCCTGTCTACAGGGAACATCAGTCACGTCTCCTGTCTACAGGGAACATCAGTCACGTCTCCTGTCTACATCACTACAGGGAACATCAGTCATGTCTCCTGTCTACATCACTACAGGGAACATCAGTCATGTCTCCTGTCTACAGGGAACATCAGTCACGTCTCCTGTCTACAGGGAACATCAGTCATGTTGACCATAATACGAGCTCTCCTCCCTGTCTCCACAGTCCTGCTGTATGTGAGGAAGGAGTCAGATGAGGTGTTTGACGCCCTGATGACCATAATACGAGCTCTCTTCCCTGTCTCCACAGTCCTGCTGTATGTGAGGAAGGAGTCAGATGAGGTGTCACTCAGCCCCGATGACCATAATACGAGCTCTATTCCCTGTCTCCACAGTCCTGCTGTATGTGAGGAAGGAGTCAGATGAGGTGTCACACAGCCCCGATGACCATAATACGAGCTCTCCTCCCTGTCTCCACAGTCCTGCTGTATGTGAGGAAGGAGTCAGATGAGGTGTTTAATTTTTTTAAATTTTTGATGCCTTGATGCTGACGTCTCCCACCCTGATGCTGACGTCTCCCACCCTGATGCTGACGTCTCCCACCCTGATGCTGACGTCTCCCACCCTGATGCTGACGTCTCCCACCCTGATAGCCTTGCTGCAAGCAGTAAGTACTACAACAAATATCGAAACGCAACATGCAACAATTTCAAGTTACATTTCATATGAGGAAATCAGTCAATTGAAATTAATTAATTAGGCCTTAATCTTGGGATTTCACATGACTGGGAACACAGACATGCATCTGTTGGTCACAGATACCTTTATTAAATAAGGTAGGGACGTGGATCAGAACACCAGTCAGTATCTGGTGTGACTGTTTGCCTCGTGCAGCGCGACACGTCTCCCTCAGTGGATGAATTGTACGACAATGGGCTTTTTGTCTGTAGTGATGTAGACAGGAGACGTGGTGTCTCAGTGCATTCAAATTGCCATTGATAAAACGCAGTTGTGTTCGTTGTCCGTAGCTTACGCCCAACCACACTGCCACCATGGGGCACTGTGTTCACAACGTTGACATTAGCGAACCGCTCGCCCACACCACACACGTGGTCTGTGGGTGTGAGGCCGGTTGGACGTACTGCCAAATTCTCTAAAACAACATTGGAGGCGGCTTATGGTAGAGAAATGTACATAAAATTATCTGGCAACACCTCTGGTGGACATTCCTGCACGCCAATTTCACGTTCCCTCAAAACTACACATTTTAGAGAGGCCTTTTATTTTCCCCAGCACAAGGTGCACCTGTGTAATAATCATGCTGTTTAATCAGCTTCTTGATGTGCCACACCTGTCAGGTGGATGGATTATCTTGGCAAAGGATACAATGCTTACTAACAGAGAAGTAAACAAATTTGTGCACAAGATTTGAGAGAAATGTGTTTTTTTGTGAGTATGGAACGTTTCTGGGATGTTTTATTTCAGCTCATGAAACACAGGACCAACACTTTACCTGTTTCTGTTCAGATACACTGGAAACCTGGATAACTGTAATTAAACATGTGTCGTCCTCTGTAACTGTTCTCACAGATCTCAGAGAAGTATACAGAACCCCGTGAGAAGACCAACATCTACCAGAACAACAGAGAAGTATACAGTACCCCGTGAGAAGACCAACATCTACCAGAACAACAGAGAAGTATACAGTACCCCGTGAGAAGACCAACATCTACCAGAACAACAGAGAAGTATACAGTACCCCGTGAGAAGACCAACATCTACCAGAACAACAGAGGGCGAGTCATTCCATCGATGAAGACCAACATCTACCAGAACAACAGAGGGCGAGTCATTCCATCTATGAAGACCAACATCTACCAGAACAACAGAGGGCGAGTCATTCCATCGATGAAGACCAACATCTACCAGAACAACAGAGGGCGAGTCATTCCATCGATGAAGACCAACATCTACCAGAACAACAGAGGGCGAGTCATTCCATCGATGAAGACCAACATCTACCAGAACAACAGAGGGCGAGTCATTCCATCGATGAAGACCAACATCTACCAGAACAACAGAGGGCGAGTCATTCCATCTATGAAGACCAACATCTACCAGAACAACAGAGGGCGAGTCATTCCATCGATGAAGACCAACATCTACCAGAACAACAGAGGGCGAGTCATTCCATCGATGAAGACCAACATCTACCAGAACAACAGAGGGCGAGTCATTCCATCTATGAAGACCAACATCTACCAGAACAACAGAGGGCGAGTCATTCCATCGATGAAGACCAACATCTACCAGAACAACAGAGGGCGAGTCATTCCATCGATGAAGACCAACATCTACCAGAACAACAGAGGGCGAGTCATTCCATCGATGAAGACCAACATCTACCAGAACAACAGAGGGCGAGTCATTCCATCGATGAAGACCAACATCTACCAGAACAACAGAGGGCGAGTCATTCCATCGATGAAGACCAACATCTACCAGAACAACAGAGGGCGAGTCATTCCATCGATGAAGACCAACATCTACCAGAACAACAGAGGGCGAGTCATTCCATCGATGAAGACCAACATCTACCAGAACAACAGAGGGCGAGTCATTCCATCGATGAAGACCAACATCTACCAGAACAACAGAGGGCGAGTCATTCCATCGATGAAGACCAACATCTACCAGAACAACAGAGGGCGAGTCATTCCATCGATGAAGACCAACATCTACCAGAACAACAGAGGGCGAGTCATTCCATCGATGAAGACCAACATCTACCAGAACAACAGAGGGCGAGTCATTCCATCGATGAAGACCAACATCTACCAGAACAACAGAGGGCGAGTCATTCCATCGATGAAGACCAACATCTACCAGAACAACAGAGGGCGAGTCATTCCATCGATGAAGACCAACATCTACCAGAACAACAGAGGGCGAGTCATTCCATCGATGAAGACCAACATCTACCAGAACAACAGAGGGCGAGTCATTCCATCGATGAAGACCAACATCTACCAGAACAACAGAGGGCGAGTCATTCCATCGATGAAGATCCAGGACTATGTACAAAAGTGTTTGGTTTTTTTGCTTGTGAAACAGGAACCTTTTCTTCTCTCCCTCAGGATCCGGGTGAACATGAATGACAATATCATAGAGCACTATTCCAACGAGGACAACTTCATCCTGTCCATCGAGAGGTCAGCGGACTGCTTCCGGGTCACGCTGGCAGAGATCTGACCCTTTGTGAGGGAGTAGGGGCCCCATCTCAAACATCACTGGACGGCACCAACACCTCAGAGTCCATAGCTCAGAGCCAATGCTGGTCGCCAAGGCTCTCACTCCAGAAGGTGGATTTACTGCGTTGTTCTCAGTGGTGATCGGCTCAACCAAAAGAACCCTGTGGTAACTCAATAGTTCCCCCTGCAGGTGGAGATTGGGACTCCAGGAGAGTGGGACATTAGGGCTCTGATCTGCCTCGCTCTCTCCAGCATGGTTCCATTAGTTTCTTCCCAGTTAGTGCCTTCTGAACATGATCCTGATCCCAATCTCCATCTCGCCTGGGCTCCTGCTATCTCTGTGACTGACAGGAAATCACATCTCTGTGACTGAGAGGAAATCACATCTCTGTGACTGAGAGGAAATCACATCTCTGTGACTGAGAGGAAATCACATCTCTGTGACTGAGAGGAAATCACATCTCTGTGACTGAGAGGAAATCACATCTCTGTGACTGACAGGAAATCACATCTCTGTGACTGACAGGAAATCACATCTCTGTGACTGACAGGAAATCACATCTCTGTGACTGACAGGAAATCACATCTCTGTGACTGAGAGGAAATCACATCTCTGTGACTG
The DNA here is from genome assembly GCF_002021735.2 of Oncorhynchus kisutch. Taxonomy (NCBI): domain Eukaryota; kingdom Metazoa; phylum Chordata; class Actinopteri; order Salmoniformes; family Salmonidae; genus Oncorhynchus; species Oncorhynchus kisutch. The sequence continues at coordinate 13,900,541 of NW_022261979.1, forward strand.
ACAGGAAATCCCATCTCTGTGACTGAGAGGAAACAACACTGAACAACATGCTGAGTCCCAAATGGTACAGAGCCCATTAAAGCTGATGCTTCAAAGCCCTGCTGCTTTCCAAGTTCAGTCAACAGCTGTTCTAGTAGCAGCACTCAATGAGACTGATTCATATTGTTTTATTGGACGTTTTATTTTATATTTGATCAACAATACAAAAACATACAGATACAAACAACGACATCGTCACCCCCTATCTCCCACCCCTATCTCCCACCCCCTATCTCCCATCAACTGTATCACTCCTCCCCAGACCCCCTATCTCCCACCCCCTATCTCCCATCAACTGTATCTCCCACCCCTATCTCCCACCCCCTATCTCCCACCCATATCTCCCACCCCCTATCTCCCACCCCCTATCTCCCACCCCCTATCTCCCACCCTTATCTCCCACCCCCTATCTCCCACCCCTATCTCCCACCCCCTATCTCCCACCCCTATCTCCCACCCCCTATCTCCCACCCCTATCTCCCACCCCTATCTCCCACCCCCTATCTCCCACCCCTATCTCCCACCCCCTATCTCCCACCCCTATCTCCCACCCCCTATCTCCCACCCCTATCTCCCACCCCCTATCTCCCACCCCTATCTCCCATCAACTGTATCACTCCTCCCCAGACCCACTATCCCCATGGGGTCTCTCACTCCGTCCTCATATGCCATGTCTGGACATGCAGACAGACCCACTATCCCCACTCCTATCAGCTATATCACTCCTCCCCAGACAGACCCGTGGGGTCTCTCATTGCCATGTCTGGACATGCAGACAGACCCACTATCCCCACCCCTATATCACTCCTCCCCAGACAGACCCGTGGGGTCTCTCACTGCCATGTCTGGACATGCAGACAGACGAATTGAAAGTTAGTTAACATTATAATACTTCTGGCAGCCATCTTTCCATCTCCGCCCATAACTTTAGGACTTTATAACATTCCCGAGACGAGTTGAATTATTGGGTCATTGGGTAGTTTAACTCTGCAGAGACGAGTTGAATTATCGGGTCATTGGGTAGTTTAACTCTGCAGAGACGAGTTGAATTATCGGGTCATTGGGTAGTTTAACTCTGCAGAGACGAGTTGAATTATCGGGTCATTGGGTAGTTTTACTCTGCAGACATGACTCTGCCGTTGTGCTGTAGGATGTGTGAATTTTGTCTCTTGTAAAATACATCTTTAAACATTAAATGTCTACTGGATTAAGCGTACATTCCTGTTAACTGTAATCTGAGTTTTTTTCCCAGCATTCCCTCCATCTTGTGCCAATATCAGTTTATATTTAAACCTTGTTTCCAGTAGTTTATATTTTTTATCTAAGTGAGTCAGTTGGCTCTCTCTGCAAATAGGATTCCCTTCCAGATGGCTCTGATGTCCAAAATATTACAATTCTCTGATTTATAAAACATTTGAGTTGGATGTACATTATTTGAACATATCTACATTGGTCAGTCCAAAATGGCTTTTTAAATGTAGCCCCATTAATTTCCACGACTACATTTAAAAAGCCATTTTGGACTGACCAATGTAGATATGTTCAAATAATGTACATCCAACTCAAATGTTTTATAAATCAGAGAATTGTAATATTTTGGACATCAGAGCCATCTGGAAGGGAATCCTATTTGAGTCAGAAAATTATATTCATATATAGGTCAGCTATACAAAAACTTGACTGTTTTCTCTTTCCCTGGACCTCCTGTCAGTCACATTTAGACAGATCCTAGGACCCCTTCAATACAGAGGACCTCCTGTCAGTCACATTTAGACAGATCCTAGGACCCCTTCAATACAGAGGACCTCCTGTCAGTCACATTTAGACAGATCCTAGGACCTCTCAATACAGAGGACATCCTGTCAGTCACATTTAGACAGATCCTAGGACCTCTCAATACAGAGAACCTCCTGTCAGTCACATTTAGACAGATCCTAGGACCTCTCAATACAGAGGACCTCCTGTCAGTCACATTTAGACAGATCCTAGGACCTCTCAATACAGAGGACCTCCTGTCAGTCACATTTAGACAGATCCTAGGACCTCTCAATACAGAGGACATCCTGTCAGTCACATTTAGACAGATCCTAGGACCTCTCAATACAGAGGACCTCCTGTCAGTCACATTTAGACAGATCCTAGGACCTCTCAATAGAGAGGACCTCCTGTCAGTCACATTTAGACAGATCCTAGGACCTCTCAATACAGAGGACCTCCTGTCAGTCACATTTAGACAGATCCTAGGACCTCCTGTGTTATATGAAATCCTAGTCAGAGTTACATTTAGACAGATCCTAGGACCTCTCAATAGAGAAGGATTCCTGTGTTGTAAGAAATCCTAGTCAGAGTTACATTTAGACAGATCCTAGGACCTCTCAATAGAGAAGGATTCCTGTGTTGTAAGAAATCCTAGTCAGAGTTACATTTAGACAGATCCTAGGACCTCTCAATAGAGAAGGATTCCTGTGTTGTAAGAAATCCTAGTCAGAGTTACATTTAGACAGATCCTAGGACCTCTCAATAGAGAATGATTCCTGTGTTGTAAGAAATCCTAGTCAGAGTTACATTTAGACAGATCCTAGGACCTCTCAATAGAGAATGATTCCTGTGTTGTAAGAAATCCTAGTCAGAGTTACATTTAGACAGATCCTAGGACCTCTCAATAGAGAGGACCTCCTGTGTTGTATGAAATCCTAGTCAGAGTTACATTTAGACAGATCCTAGGACCTCCTGTGTTGTATGAAATCCTAGTCAGAGTTACATTTAGACAGATCCTAGGACCTCCTGTGTTGTATGAAATCAGAGTCAGAGTCAGATATTTAGAGTCGGACCAACTTGTATAATGTTTTTACATATTGTTGTAATTCAGTTCCGTCTCATTGTTTAAATATTCTCCATGTCATGTTAATGGGGAGACAATATGGCCGCCGTAGAACGTTCTAGTGTGTGTGCATCATAACGCAGGAGCCTCAATGTCACAACTAAATTCTTGGCTCTGGCCTATCTGTTATTAGTGAGTAGTTGGAACCAACAAACACGAGACTTGGAAAAAGAAGACACGATATCCGAAAATTCGCGCAGAAAACTTGCAGCTTTAATTCTTGCTTTTTAAAGTTGACCCCAAAAAAACAAAAAACAAATCCTGTGTTAACAAAAAACAACAACAAGATCACTAAAATACAGGACACCAATACAAAATCTACAAAATCCAGAAGAAGTACAAACATTTTGTTCGACATTTCATTTTGACAGTATAAATTTATACAATACTGTTTGTGTTTATTTGGCACATGACCACATGACACCATGGTTTATTGATTTATTTCGTACAGAAATGTTACATCCGACAGCTAAAAACAATATAGAAACACATCAAAAAGCCAATGTGTAAATCATTGCAGTAGTTGTGATCCTCAGTTATTTTAAAAAATGTACTTTCTTTACAAAACAGCAGTTATTAAAAAATAAAAACATTCCAAGATTTTGTCCAATGAACACGAAGCCAACTGAAACCACTGGGTTTTAGGCCCTGATCTGGGGCCTCAGTTACATTCAATTAACAGGAGATGGAAGGGTTGGTTTAATGGGGTTCCTGACTGATGCGGTATAACTGATCCAGGAACTGGTGCAGGACTGAACGCCGGGGGGGGGGGGGGGGTGGAGGATGCCTGTGAGCTCAGAGGATGTTCAATATTGGACTGAATGCCGGGGGGGGGTGGAGGATGCCTGTGAGCTCAGAGGATGTTCAATATTGGACTGAACGCCGGGGGGGGGGGGGGGGGGGGGGGGGGGGTGGAGGATGCCTGTGAGCTCAGAGGATGTTCAATATTGTATGTAGTGTATATATGGAGATGACTCATGTCATATACACTACACGTTACATACTCTGTGTGTGTGTGTGTGTACTACATGACCAAAAATAAGTGGACACCTGCTAGTCAAACGTCTCATTCCAAAAATCATTGGCATTAATATGGAGTTGGTTCCCCCCTTTGCTGCTATAACAGCCTCCACTCTTCTGGGAAGGCTTTCCACTAGATGTTGGAACATTGCTGCTATAACAGCCTCCACTCTTCTGGGAAGGCTTTCCACTAGATGATGGAACATTGCTGCTATAACAGCCTCCACTCTTCTGGGAAGGCTTTCCACTAGATGTTGGAACATTGCTGCTATAACAGCCTCCACTCTTCTGGGAAGGCTTTCCACTAGATGTTGGAACATTGCTGCTATAACAGCCTCCACTCTTCTGGGAAGGCTTTCCACTAGATGTTGGAACATTGCTGCTATAACAGCCTCCACTCTTCTGGGAAGGCTTTCCACTAGATGTTGGAACATTGCTGCGGGGACTCAGCCACAAGAGCATTAGTGAGGTCGAGCCCTGATGTTGGGCGATTAGGCCTGGCTCGCAGTCGGTGTTCCAATTCATCCCCAAGGTTTTTGATGGAGTTGAGGTCAGGGCTCGGTGCAGGCCAATCAAGTTCTTCCACACCGATCTCGACAAAACATTTCTGTATGGACCTCGCTTTGTCCACAGGGGTATTATCATGCTGAAACAGGAAAGGGCCTTCCCCAAACTGTTGCCACTAAGTTGGAAGAACAGAATCGTCTAGAATGTCATTGTATGCTGTAGTGTTAAGATTTCCCTTCACTGGAACTAAGGGGCCTGAACCATTAAAAAACAGCCCAGACCATTATTCCTCCTCCACCAAACTTTACAGTGGGCACTATGCATTGGGGCAGGTAGCGTTCTACTGGCATCCGCCAAACCCAGATTCGTTCTTCGGACTGCCAGATGGTGAAGCGTGATTCATCGCTCAAGAGATCGTGTTTCCACTTATCCAGAGTGCTGGATGGCGGGGAGCTTTACACCACTCCAGCCGACGCCTGGTATTAGGCGTGGTGATCTGAGGCTTGTGCGCGGCTGCTCGGCCATGGAAACCCATTTCATGAGGCTCTCGGCGAACAGTTATTGTGCTGATGTTGCTTCCAGAGGCAGTTTGGAACTGGGTAGTGAATGTTGCAACCGAGGACAGATTATTTCCCGTTCTGTGAGCTTGTGTTGCCTACCACTTCGTGGCTGAGCCGTTGTTGCTCCTAGCCGTTTCCACTTCACAATAACAGCACTTACAGTTGACCGGGGCAGCTCTAGCAGGGCAGACATTTGCCAAATGCAACTGGCTTGTTGGAAAGGTGGCATCCTGTGACGGTGCCACGTTGAAAGCTCTTCAGTAAGGTCATTCTACTGTCAATGTTTGTCTATGGAGATTGCATGGCTGTGTGCTCGATTTTATACACCTGTCATCAACAGTGTTGCTGAAATAGACAAATCCACTAATTTGAAGGGGTGTCCACATACTTTTGTCATTAAAACTCATTTTTCAACCACTCCACAAATATCCTGTTAACAAACTATAGTTTGTCCTTCTGGAAGATTCTCCCATCTCTGCAGCACTCCACCAATGAGGCCTTTATGGTAGAGAGGCCAGACGGAAGCCACTTTTCAGTAAAAGGCACATGACAGCCGCTTTGAGTTTGCCAAAAGGACTCTGAGAAAAAGAGAAACAAGATTCTCTGGTCTGACGAAACCAAGATGGCCTGAATGCCAAGCGTCATGTCTGGAGGAAACCTGGCACCATCCTTACAGTGAAGCATGGTGGTGGCAGTATCATGCTGTGGGGATGTTTTTCAGTGGCAGGGACTGGGAGACTAGTCAGAATCGAGGGAAAGATGAACAGAGCAAAGTACAGAGAGATACTTGATGAAAACCTGCTCCACAGCGTTCAGGACCTCAGACTGGGACGAAGTTTCACCTTCCAACAGGACAACAACCCTAAGCACACAGACAAGACAGCGTAGGAGGGTCTTCGGGACAAGTGTCTGACTGTCCTTGACGACCTCAGCGAGAGGCTGGACTTGAACCCGATCGAACATCTCTGGAGAGACCTGAAAATATCTGTGCAGCGACGCTCCCCATCCAACCTGACAGAGCTTGAGAGGATCTGCAGAGAAGAATGGGAGAAACTCCCCAAATACAGGTGTGCCAAGCTTGTAGCATCATACCCAAGAAGACTTGAGGCTGTAATCGCTGCCAAAGGTTCTTCAACAAAGTACTGAGTAAAGGGTCTGAATACAGTTTTAAAAAATGTCTAAAAACCTGTTTTTGCTTTGTCACTATGGGGTTGCGCTGTCGCTATGGGGTTGCGCTGTCGCTATGGGGTTGCGCTGTCGCTATGGGGTTGCGCTGTCGCTATGGGGTTGCGCTGTCGCTATGGGGTTGCGCTGTCGCTATGGGGTTGCGCTGTCGCTATGGGGTTGCGCTGTCGCTATGGGGTTGTGCCGTCGCTATGGGGTTGCGCTGTCGCTATGGGGTATTGTGTATTTGTGTGTGTGTGTACATTGTATATATGACTCAGGGCCAGATTCATGGCTCAGATCCTTGTTATGGGGTTGGTTGTGTTGTGGTTGAATATAACAGGGTTGTGTTGTGGTTGAATATAACAGGGGGTTGTGTTGTGGTTGAATATAACAGGGTTGTGTTGTGGTTGAATATAACAGGGTTGTGTTGTGGTTGAATATAACAGGGGGTTGTGTTGTGGTTGAATATAACAGGGGGTTGTGGTTGAATATAACAGGGTTGTGTTGTGGATGAACAGCACAACATATCTAGTAACATACAGTACTGGGCACATCTTGGTGTGGTGGTCTATGGTCATTTTTATTTGACCTTTATTTAACCAGGCAAGTCAGTTAAGAACAAATTCTTATTTTCAATGCCTAGGAACAGTGGGTTAACTGCCCTAGGAACAGTGGGTTAACTGCCCTAGGAACAGTGGGTTAACTGCCTGTTCAGGGGCAGAACGACAGATTTGGACCTTGTCAGCTCGGGAGTTTGAACTTGAAACTTTCCGGTTACTAGTCCAACGCTCTAACCACTAGGCTACCCTGCCGCCCTGCCATTGGTCAGTGGCAAGGCTTAAGCTGGTCATAGGAGCTGCTGTCTCTACAATCTAACCACTAGGCTACCCTGCCGCCCTGCCATTGGTCAGTGGCAAGGCTTGAGCTGGTCATAGGAGCTGCTGTCTCTACAAAGCTTTGCTGCTGTCGACGAGGAAAAAGTTGGTTCTCCGTAATAACACAGTGACTTTTACAACATCACTGGGCGGGAGGATCACTGGGCGGGAGGATCACTGGGCGGGAGGATCACTGGGCGGGAGGATCACTGGGCGGGAGGCCACAAGCTCGTCCATCACCACTGAAAACCATCAGCACATGAACACACACATGCACCGTACGTACAGGAACCTGTTCCAAAACAAAACCCCTCCTTTTAAAATAAACCCCTCCCCCCAGATTGAAACGGGTTTAACATGCCCCAGTCGAAACATCTCAAATGAAATGTGACGTTGCTTCTCTTCACAACATCACTGGGCGGGAGGCCACAAGCCCCTCCTTTTAAAATAAACCCCTCCCCCCAGATTCACAACAGTAGATGAGAAATACAACAGAATTGCTTGATATCCTTTAAACAACTGGAAACGCATCTCATAACATTTGTTCTGTCAACCTTTCTGTTTTCTACTTTCAGGAGAGGGATCTCGTTTAACTTATTAACAGCCCATAACCGAAGGCTGTGTACAAATGTCTTGAAGGCTCTGCTTAAAGGATCATTCTAACATTTTAAATGCAAATTTCCATTTTAAAGTCTTTTTAAAACTTTTTTTTTACAAAACAAAAGTATTTAAGAGAAACATGTCAAAAATAACCACGTAGTTAACATCAATAACCACATTATCTGTGACAGGAAGTGTCCCAAAAGGGCACCCTATTCCCTATATAGTGCACTACTGCAGACCAGAGCCCTATTCCCCATATAGTGCACTACTGCAGACCAGGGCCCTATTCCCCATATAGTGCACTACTGCAGACCAGGGCCCTATTCCCTATATAGTGCACTACGGCAGACCAGGGCCCTATTCCCCATATAGTGCACTACTGCAGACCAGGGCCCTATTCCCTATATAGAGCACTACTTTAGACCAGAGCCCTATTCCCTATATAGTGCACTACTGCAGACCAGGGCCCTATTCCCTATATAGAGCACTACTTTAGACCACAGAGACCAGAGCTCTATGGGTTCTGGTCTGGAGTAGTGCACTATATAGGGGATAGGGTGGGTTCTGGTCTAAAGTAGTGCACTATATAGGGGATAGGGTGGGTCCTGGTCTAAAGTAGTGCACTATATAGGGGATAGGGTGGGTTCTGGTCTAAAGTAGTGCACTATATAGGGGATAGGGTGGGTTCTGGTCTAAAGTAGTGCACTATATAGGGGATAGGGTGGGTCCTGGTCTAAAGTAGTGCACTATATAGGGGATAGGGTGGGTTCTGGTCTAAAGTAGTGCACTATATAGGGGATAGGGTGGGTTCTGGTCTAAAGTAGTGCACTATATAGGGGATAGGGTGGGTTTCTGGTCTAAAGTAGTGCACTATATAGGGGATAGGGTGGGTCCTGGTCTAAAGTAGTGCACTATATAGGGGATAGGGTGGGTTCTGGTCTAAAGTAGTGCACTATATAGGGGATAGGGTGGGTTCTGGTCTAAAGTAGTGCACTATATAGGGGATAGGGTGGGTTCTGGTCTAAAGTAGTGCACTATATAGGGGATAGGGTGGGTTCTGGTCTAAAGTAGTGCACTATATAGGGGATAGGGTGGGTTCTGGTCTAAAGTAGTGCACTATATAGGGGATAGGGTGGGTTCTGGTCTAAAGTAGTGCACTATATAGGGGATAGGGTGGGTTCGGGTCTAAAGTAGTGCACTATATAGGGGATAGGGTGGGTTCTGGTCTAAAGTAGTGCACTATATAGGGGATAGGGTGCCCTTTGGGACACTTCCCCTGGGGACAGTCCTCTTCCTTTAATTCACTAGAGGTACTTCAAACCATCACTAAAGGCCTTTAACAGTATCTGCATAGTACGATATGGAGACCCCATATTTAACTTGAGTCTGAAAAATACCGTCACAAATATCAATCCAAAATATTACAACTAAAACACAAGTGTTGAAAAACACCCCCACACACATCCACATTCTAACAGTAAAATAACACACAACAATTCCCCCTCTCTCTCTCTCATTCCCTCTCTCTCTCAAGTGTTGAAAAACACCCCCACACACATCCACATTCTAACAGTAAAATAACACACAACAATTCCCCCTCTCCCTCTCTCATTCCCTCTCTCTCTCAAGTGTTGAAAAACACCCCCACACACATCCACATTCTAACAGTAAAATAACACACAACAATTCCCCCTCTCTCTCTCTCATTCCCTCTCTCTCTCAAGTGTTGAAAAACACCCCCACACACATCCACATTCTAACAGTAAAATAACACACAACAATTCCCCCTCTCTCTCTCTCATTCCCTCTCTCTCTCAAGTGTTGAAAAACACCCCCACACACATCCACATTCTAACAGTAAAATAACACACAACAATTCCCCCTCTCTCTCTCTCATTCCCTCTCTCTCTCAAGTGTTGAAAAACACCCCCACACACATCCACATTCTAACAGTAAAATAACACACAACAATTCCCCCTCTCTCTCTCTCATTCCCTCTCTCTCTCAAGTGTTGAAAAACACCCCCACACACATCCACATTCTAACAGTAAAATAACACACAACAATTCCCCCTCTCTCTCTCTCATTCCCTCTCTCTCTCAAGTGTTGAAAAACACCCCCACACACATCCACATTCTAACAGTAAAATAACACACAACAATTCCCCCTCTCTCTCTCTCATTCCCTCTCTCTCTCAAGTGTTGAAAAACACCCCCACACACATCCACATTCTAACAGTAAAATAACACACAACAATTCCCCCTCTCTCTCTCTCATTCCCTCTCTCTCTCTCTCTCATTCCCTCTCTCTCATTCCCTCTCTCTCTCTCATTCCCTCTCTCTCTCTCTCATTCCCTCTCTCTCTCTCTCTCTCTCTCTCTCTCATTCCCTCTCTCTCATTCCCTCTCTCTCTCTCATTCCCTCTCTCTCTCTCTCTCTCTCTCATTCCCTCTCTCTCTCTCATTCCCTCTCTCATTCCCTCTCTCTCTCTCTCATTCCCTCTCTCATTCCCTCTCTCATTCCCTCTCTCTCTCTCTCTCATTCCCTCTCTCTCTCTCTCATTCCCTCTCTCTCTCTCTCATTCCCTCTCTCTCTCTCTCATTCCCTCTCTCTCTCTCTCATTCCCTCTCTCTCTCTCTCTCTCTCATTCCCTCTCTCTCTCATTCCCTCTCTCTCTCTCTCATTCCCTCTCTCTCTCTCTCTCTCTCTCATTCCCTCTCTCTCTCTCTCATTCCCTCTCTCTCTCTCTCTCTCATTCCCTCTCTCTCTCATTCCCTCTCTAACTGTTTACGATACACACAAGAGCTAGGAGGACCTAGTTGAGGGCAGTGGGTGTGTCCAGTACGGAGCGTTGAGAACCAAACAGAGAGTCCGGGGCCCTATTCCCTACGTAGTGTACTACTGCAGACCAGGGCCTACCGGGCTTAAGGTACTGCTATACAGGGAACAGGGTGTGATTTGGGAGTAAACCCTAGGACTTATCGAATACACGGCGAGTGGACTGGATCACATCATGACTGGGATCATGAGAGCCTGGAGATGTTGTCAGGTTGCTGCTGGGAGTGGTTAGAGGAGGAGGAGTCTGGAGGACATGGCTGGCTCTCATTGGCCCGTTGTCTTCAGTGTCATCATTTGAAGGCTTGTCTTCTTCATCAGTTTGCTCCAAAGGTGGAGGGGGGGGGGGGGGGGGGGGGGGGGCTATTTGGATTCGCCCAAATAAACACTGGAAATAGAATGACAAAGACTGGTTAGTGGAGGTAACAGACTGGTTAGTGGAGGTAACTGACTGGTTAGTGGAGGTAGCAGACTGGTTAGTGGAGGTAGCAGACTGGTTAGTGGAGGTAACAGACTGGTTAGTGGAGGTAACAGACTGGTTAGTGGAGGTAGCAGACTGGTTAGTGGAGGTAGCAGACTGGTTAGTGGAGGTAACAGACTGGTTAGTGGAGGTAACAGACTGGTTAGTGGAGGTAACAGACTGGTTAGTGGAGGTAACAGACTGGTTAGTGGAGGTTGGTGGACGTAACAGACTGGTTAGTGGAGGTTGGTGGAGGTAACAGTCTGGTTAGTGGAGGTTAGTGGATGTAACAGACTGGTTAGTGGAGGTTAGTGGAGGTAACAGACTGGTTAGTGGAGGTTGGTGGAGGAAACAGACTGGTTAGTGGAGGTAACAGACTGGTTAGTGGAGGTTGGTGGATGGAACAGACTGGTTAGTGGAGGTTGGTGGATGTAACAGACTGGTTAGTGGAGGGTGGTGGAGGTAACAGACTGGTTAGTGGATGTAACAGACTGGTTAGTGGAGGTTAGTGGAGGTTGGTGGATGTAACAGACTGGTTAGTGGAGGGTGGTGGAGGTAACAGACTGGTTAGTGGAGGTTGGTGGATGTAACAGACTGGTTAGTGGAGGTTGGTGGAGGTAACAGACTGGTTAGTGGAGGTTGGTGGAGGTAACAGACTGGTTGGTGGAGGTAACAGACTGGTTAGTGGAGGTAACAGACTGGTTAGTGGATGTAACAGACTGGTTAGTGGAGGTTGGTGGATGTAACAGACTGGTTGGTGGAGGTAACAGACTGGTTAGTGGAGGTAACAGACTGGTTATTGGATGTAACAGACTGGTTAGTGGAGGTTGGTGGATGTAACAGACTGGTTAGTGAAGGTTGGTGGAGGTAACAGACTGGTTAGTGGAGGTTGGTGGATGTAACAGACTGGTTAGTGGAGGTAACAGACTGGTTAGTGGAGGTTGGTGGAGGTAACAGACTGGTTGGTGGAGGTAACAGACTGGTTAGTGGAGGTAACAGACTGGTTAGTGGATGTAACAGACTGGTTAGTGGAGGTTGGTGGATGTAACAGACTGGTTGGTGGAGGTAACAGACTGGTTAGTGGAGGTAACAGACTGGTTAGTGGATGTAACAGACTGGTTAGTGGAGGTTGGTGGATGTAACAGACTGGTTAGTGGAGGTTGGTAGATGTAACAGACTGGTTAGTGGAGGGTGGTGGATGTAACAGACTGATTAGTGGAGGTAACAGACTGGTTAGTGGATGTAACAGACTGGTTAGTGGAGGTTGGTGGATGTAACAGACTGGTTAGTGGAGGTTAGTGGAGGTAACAGACTGGTTAGTGGAGGTTGGTGGATGTAACAGACTGGTTAGTGGATGTAACAGACTGGTTAGTGGATGTAACAGACTGGTTAGTGGAGGTTCGTGGAGGTAACAGACTGGTTAGTGGAGGTTAGTGGAGGTAACAGACTGGTTAGTGGAGGTTGGTGGATGTAACAGACTGGTTAGTGGAGGTTAGTGGATGTAACAGACTGGTTAGTGGAGGTTAGTGGAGGTAACAGACTGGTTAGTGGAGGTTGGTGGAGGTAACAGACTAGTTAGTGGAGGTAACAGACTGGTTAGTGGATGTAACAGACTGGTTAGTGGAGGTTAGTGGATGTAACAGACTGGTTAGTGGAGGTTGGTAGATGTAACAGACTGGTTAGTGGAGGGTGGTGGATGTAACAGACTGGTTAGTGGAGGTTGGTGGATGTAACAGACTGGTTAGTGGAGGTTGGTGGATGTAACAGACTGGTTAGTGGAGGTAACAGACTGGTTAGTGGATGTAACAGACTGGTTAGTGGAGGTTGGTGGATGTAACAGACTGGTTAGTGGAGGTTGGTAGATGTAACAGACTGGTTAGTGGATGTAACAGACTGGTTAGTGGAGGTAACAGACTGGTTAGTGGATGTAACAGACTGGTTAGTGGATGTAACAGACTGGTTAGTGGAGGTAACAGACTGGTTAGTGGAGGTTGGTGGATGTAACAGACTGGTTAGTGGATGTAACAGACTGGTTAGTGGAGGTAACAGACTGGTTAGTGGATGTAACAGACTGGTTAGTGGAGGTAACAGACTGGTTAGTGGAGGTAACAGACTGGTTAGTGGAGGTAACAGACTGGTTAGTGATCCACACAGCATGAGGGGGTCTTCGATCTCACACTAAGGGGTGAGACATACACAGGAATGAAACGAACAGGAAACCTAAATGAATAGAGTGTGGCCTTACATTGTCTTGACCCCCAAGGCAGGGCGGTTTAGAACTGCCCAGCGCTGCTGGGGTCACACTGTAACAGACGCACGATGGAGGGGTCACTTTTAGCCCCTTTAATGAACTCTTCCAGAGACAGTTTACCTGGAGAAACACAACAGGAGACAGTCAGGTTAGATTAACCTTTAATGAACTCTTCCAGACACAGTTTACCTGGAGAAACACTAGACATGAGTATATATCATTATCAAATAGAGACCTTGACGTTTGGACACCAAACTGAAAACCATTGAGTAAGTAGGTCCTCAACTGGTGGAAACCCTAGAAGTCAAATGTGGGATTATTAACAGGTGGGATTATTAACAGGTGGTAACCCTAGAAGTCAGATGTGGGATTATTAACAGGTGGTAACCCTAGTAGTCAGATGTGGGATTATTAACAGGTGGTAACCCTAGTAGTCAGATGTGGGATTATTAACAGGTGGTAACCCTAGTAGTCAGATGTGGGATTATTAACAGGTGGGATTATTAACAGGTGGTAACGCTAGTAGTCAGATGTGGGATTATTAACAGGTGGGATTATTAACAGGTGGTAACCCTAGTAGTCAGATGTGGGATTATTAACAGGTGGGATTATTAACAGGTGGTAACCCTAGTAGTCAGATGTGGGATTATTAACAGGTGGTAACCCTAGTAGTCAGATGTGGGATTATTAACAGGTGGTAACCCTAGTAGTCAGATGTGGGATTATTAACAGGTGGTAACCCTAGAAGTCAGATGTGGGATTATTAACAGGTGGGATTATTAACAGGTGGTAACCCTAGTAGTCAGATGTGGGATTATTAACAGGTGGGATTATTAACAGGTGGTAACGCTAGAAGTCACTAAATGCTAACAAGCGAAAACATACATACATACACTAATTGCAAAGACAAACAAATCCATCTCATAAAGTTATACAAGCATAGTTAGCTAGTAGTTACTGGATGTAGAGTTATACAACCATAGTTAGCTAGTAGTTACTGGATGTAGAGTTATACAAGCATAGTTAGCTAGTAGTTACCGGATGTAGAGTTATACAAGCATAGTTAGCTAGTAGTTACCGGATGTAGAGTTATACAAGCATAGCTAGTAGTTACCGGATGTAAAGTTATACAAGCATAGTTAGCTAGTAGTTACCGGATGTAGAGTTATACAACCATAGTTAGCTAGTAGTTACCGGATGTAAAGTTATACAAGCATAGTTAGTAGTTACCGGATGTAAAGTTATACAAGCATAGTTAGTAGTTACCGGATGTAAAGTTATACAAGCATAGCTAGTAGTTACCGGATGTAAAGTTATACAAGCATAGTTAGTAGTTACCGGATGTAGAGTTATACAAGCATAGCTAGCTAGTAGTTACCGGATGTAAAGTTATACAAGCATAGCTAGCTAGTAGTTACCGGATGTAGAGTTATACAAGCATAGCTAGCTAGTAGTTACTGGATGTAGAGTTATACAAGCATAGTTAGCTAGTAGTTACCGGATGTAGAGTTATACAAGCATAGCTAGCTAGTAGTTACCGGATGTAAAGTTATACAAGCATGCAAAGGATGTAAAGGAAATGTAAACACTAACACGGTGTACCATATACCAATACACTAACACGGTATACCCTATACCAATACACTAACACGGTATACCCTATACCAATACACTAACACGGTATACCCTATACCAGTACACTAACACGGTATACCCTATACCAATACACTAACACGGTATACCCTATACCAATACACTAACACGGTATACCCTATACCAGTACACTAACACGGTATACCCTATACCAGTACACTAACACGGTATACCCTATACCAATACACTAACACGGTATACCCTATACCAGTACACTAACACGGTATACCCTATACCCTATACCAGTACACTAACACGGTATACACTATACCAGTACACTAACACGGTATACCCTATACCAGTACACTAACACGGTATACCCTATACCAGTACACTAACACGGTATACCCTATACCAGTACACTAACACGGTATACCCTATACCAGTACACTAACACGGTATACCCTATACCCTATACCAATACACTAACACGGTGTACCCTATACCCTATACCAATACACTAACACGGTGTACCCTATACCCTATACCAATACACTAACGCGGTATACCCTATACCAGTACACTAACACGGTATACCCTATACCCTATACCAATACACTAACACGGTATACCCTATACCCTATACCAGTACACTAACACGGTATACCCTATACCAGTACACTAACACAGTATACCCTATACCAATACACTAACACGGTATACCCTATACCCTATACCAGTACACTAACACGGTATACCCTATACCAGTACACTAACACGGTATACCCTATACCAGTACACTAACACGGTATACCCTATACCAGTACACTAACATGGTGTACCCTATACCAATACACTAACACGGTATACCCTATACCCTATACCAGTACACTAACACGGTGTACCCTATACCAGTACACTAACACGGTATACCCTATACCAATACACTAACACGGTATACCCTATACCAGTACACTAACACGGTATACCCTATACCAGTAAACTAACACGGTATACCCTATACCAATACACTAACACGGTATACCCTATACCAGTACACTAACACGGTATACCCTATACCAGTACACTAACACGGTATACCCTATACCAGTACACTAACACGGTATACCCTATACCCTATACCAATACACTAACACGGTATACCCTATACCCTATACCAATACACTAACACGGTATACCCTATACCAGTACACTAACACGGTATACCCTATACCAGTACACTAACACGGTATACCTATACCCTATACCCTATACCAGTACACTAACACAGTATACCCTATACCAGTACACTAACACGGTATACCCTATACCAATACACTAACACGGTATACCCTATACCAGTACACTAACACGGTATACCCTATACCAGTACACTAACACGGTATACCCTATACCAGTACACTAACACGGTATACCCTATACCAGTACACTAACACGGTATACCCTATACCAGTACACTAACACGGTATACCCTATACCCTATACCAATACACGACCACGGTATACCCTATACCAATACACTAACACGGTATACCCTATACCAGTACACTAACACGGTATACCCTATACCAATACACTAACACGGTATACCCTATACCAGTACACTAACACGGTATACCCTATACCCTATACCAATACACTAACACGGTATACCCTATACCAGTACACTAACACGGTATACCCTATACCCTATACCAGTACACTAACACGGTATACCCTATACCAGTACACTAACACGGTATACCCTATACCCTATACCAATACACTAACACGGTATACCCTATACCCTATACCAATACACTAACACGGTATACCCTATACCAGTACACTAACACGGTATACCCTATACCAGTACACTAACACGGTATACCCTATACCAGTACACTAACACGGTATACCCTATACCAGTACACTAACACGGTATACCCTATACCCTATACCAGTACACTAACACGGTATACCCTATACCAGTACACTAACACGGTATACCCTATACCCTATACCAATACACTAACACGGTATACCCTATACCCTATACCAATACACTAACACGGTATACCCTATACCAGTACACTAACACGGTATACCCTATACCAGTACACTAACACGGTATACCCTATACCAGTACACTAACACGGTATACCCTATACCAGTACACTAACACGGTATACCCTATACCAATACACTAACACGGTATACCCTATACCAGTACACTAACACGGTATACCCTATACCAGTACACTAACACGGTATACCCTATACCAGTACACTAACACGGTATACCCTATACCAATACACTAACACGGTATACCCTATACCAGTACACTAACACGGTATACCCTATACCAATAAACTAACACGGTATACCCTATACCAATACACTAACATGGTATACCCTATACCCTATACCAATACACGGTATACCCTATACCCTATACCAGTACACTAACACGGTATACCCTATACCAGTACACTAACACGGTATACCCTATACCAGTACACTAACACGGTATACCCTATACCAATACACTAACACGGTATACCCTATACCAGTACACTAACACGGTATACCCTATACCAATACACTAACACGGTATACCCTATACCCTATACCAGTACACTAACACGGTATACCCTATACCAGTACACTAACACGGTATACCCTATACCCTATACCAATACACTAACACGGTGTACCCTATACCCTATACCAATACACTAACACGGTGTACCCTATACCCTATACCAGTACACTAACACGGTATACCATATACCAATACACTAACACGGTATACCCTATACCAATAAACTAACACGGTATACCCTATACCAATACACTAACACGGTATACCCTATACCCTATACCAGTACACTAACACGGTATACCCTATACCCTATACACTAACACGGTATACCCTATACCCTATACCAGTACACTAACACGGTATACCCTATACCCTATACCAGTACACTCCCACACTAATGTGTGGATGAGATGAGATGTACCGTCTCTGTTGGTGTCCATCTGTCTGAAGATCTTCTCTGTCCTCTTCTCTGGAGTAGACTCGTCCTCTGGCATCTTCATCACAGACGACACCATCTTATAGATTGCCTGGAGAATAAACACACAGACACCATCTTATAGATTGCCTGGAGAATAAACACAGACACCATCTTATAGATCACCTGGAGAATTAAACACACAGACACCATCTTATAGATATCCCGGAGAATTAAACACACAGACACCATCTTATAGATATCCTGGAGAATTAAACACACAGACACCATCTTATAGATATCCTGGAGAATTAAACACACAGACACCATCTTATAGATATCCTGGAGAATTAAACACACAGACACCATCTTATAGATATCCTGGAGAATTAAACACACAGACACCATCTTATAGATATCCTGGAGAATTAAACACACAGACACCATCTTATAGATATCCTGGAGAATTAAACACACAGACACCATCTTATAGATATCCCGGAGAATTAAACACACAGACACCATCTTATAGATCGCCTGGAGAATAAACACACAGACACCATCTTCTAGATTGCCTGGAGAATAAACACACAGACACCATCTTATAGATATCCTGGAGAATTAAACACACAGACACCATCTTATAGATATCCTGGAGAATTAAACACACAGACACCATCTTATAGATATCCTGGAGAATTAAACACACAGACACCATCTTATAGATCGCCTGGAGAATAAACACACAGACACCATCTTATAGATTGCCTGGAGAATAAACACACAGACACCATCTTATAGATATCCTGGAGAATTAAACACACAGACACCATCTTATAGATATCCTGGAGAATTAAACACACAGACACCATCTTATAGATATCCTGGAGAATTAAACACACAGACATCCTGGAGAATTAAACACACAGACACCATCTTATAGATCACCTGGAGAATTAAACACACAGACACCATCTTATAGATATCCTGGAGAATTAAACACACAGACACCATCTTATAGATATCCTGGAGAATTAAACACACAGACACCATCTTATAGATATCCTGGAGAATTAAACACACAGACACCATCTTATAGATATCCTGGAGAATTAAACACACAGACACCATCTTATAGATATCCTGGAGAATTAAACACACAGACACCATCTTATAGATATCCTGGAGAATTAAACACACAGACACCATCTTATAGATATCCTGGAGAATTAAACACACAGACATCCTGGAGAATTAAACACACAGACACCATCTTATAGATCACCTGGAGAATTAAACACACAGACACCATCTTATAGATCGCCTGGAGAATTAAACACACAGACACCATCTTATAGATATCCTGGAGAATTAAACACACAGACACCATCTTATAGATCGCCTGGAGAATTAAACACACAGACACCATCTTATAGATATCCTGGAGAATTAAACACACAGACACCATCTTATAGATCGCCTGGAGAATTAAACACACAGACACCATCTTATAGATATCCTGGAGAATTAAACACACAGACACCATCTTATAGATATCCTGGAGAATTAAACACACAGACATCCTGGAGAATTAAACACACAGACACCATCTTATAGATCACCTGGAGAATTAAACACACAGACACCATCTTATAGATCACCTGGAGAATTAAACACACAGACACCATCTTATAGATATCCTGGAGAATTAAACACACAGACACCATCTTATAGATATCCTGGAGAATTAAACACACAGACACCATCTTATAGATATCCTGGAGAATTAAACACACAGACACCATCTTATAGATCGCCTGGAGAATTAAACACACAGACACCATCTTATAGATCACCTGGAGAATTAAACACACAGACACCATCTTATAGATATCCTGGAGAATTAAACACACAGACACCATCTTATAGATATCCTGGAGAATTAAACACACAGACACCATCTTATAGATATCCTGGAGAATTAAACACACAGACACCATCTTATAGATCGCCTGGAGAATTAAACACACAGACACCATCTTATAGATCGCCTGGAGAATTAAACACACAGACACCATCTTATAGATCACCTGGAGAATTAAACACACAGACACCATCTTATAGATCGCCTGGAGAATTAAACACACAGACACCATCTTATAGATCGCCTGGAGAATTAAACACACAGACACCATCTTATAGATATCCTGGAGAATTAAACACACAGACATCCTGGAGAATTAAACACACAGACACCATCTTATAGATATCCTGGAGAATTAAACACACAGACACCATCTTATAGATCGCCTGGAGAATTAAACACACAGACACCATCTTATAGATCACCTGGAGAATTAAACACACAGACACCATCTTATAGATATCCTGGAGAATTAAACACACAGACACCATCTTATAGATATCCTGGAGAATTAAACACACAGACACCATCTTATAGATATCCTGGAGAATTAAACACACAGACACCATCTTATAGATCGCCTGGAGAATTAAACACACAGACACCATCTTATAGATCGCCTGGAGAATTAAACACACAGACACCATCTTATAGATCACCTGGAGAATTAAACACACAGACACCATCTTATAGATCGCCTGGAGAATTAAACACACAGACACCATCTTATAGATATCCTGGAGAATTAAACACACAGACACCATCTTATAGATATCCTGGAGAATTAAACACACAGACATCCTGGAGAATTAAACACACAGACATCCTGGAGAATTAAACACACAGACACCATCTTATACCCTGAACAAAAATATAAACACAACATGTAAAATGTTGGTCCCATGAGCTGAAATAAAAGATCCCAGAAATGTAAAACGAACAACGAACAGTCTGTAAAAAAATAAAATAAATATGGAGCGATAATATTTTTGTTCAATATAGATGTCTACAAATAACAATGAATCTCTAAATGTTCCATGATGATAAAATGAGATCTTCAACCTGCAACACGGTCTGGAAGGATCTATTGGAGGAATATGGTCCAGACTACGGCTCTGCAACACGGTCTGGAAGGATCTATTGGAGGAATATGGTCCAGACTACGGCTCTGCAACACGGTCTGGAAGGATCTATTGGAGGAATATGGTCCAGACTACGGCTCTGCAACACGGTCTGGAAGGATCTATTGGAGGAATATGGTCCAGACTACGGCTCTGCAACACGGTCTGGAAGGTTCTATTGGAGGAATATGGTCCAGACTACGGCTCTGCAACACGGTCTGGAAGGATCTATTGGAGGAATATGGTCCAGACTACGGCTCTGCAACACGGTCTGGAAGGATCTATTGGAGGAATATGGTCCAGACTACGGCTCTGCAACACGGTCTGGAAGGATCTATTGGAGGAATATGGTCTGGAAGGATCTATTGGAGGAATATGGTCCAGACTACGGCTCTGCAACACGGTCTGGAAGGTTCTATTGGAGGAATATGGTCCAGACTACGGCTCTGCAACACGGTCTGGAAGGTTCTATTGGAGGAATATGGTCCAGACTACGGCTCTGCAACACGGTCTGGAAGGATCTATTGGAGGAATATGGTCCAGACTACGGCTCTGCAACACGGTCTGGAAGGTTCTATTGGAGGAATAAGGTCTGGAAGGTTCTATTGGAGGAATAAGGTCCGGGCCACGGCTTTGACATTGTCATGAAATACTTGAATCCCTAGTCAATTATATTTCTCTAAGTCTTTCTCTGCTAGATACATGGCCATAGCAAAGTCTTTAGAGTGAACGACCTGTTGAAACAGTACATGTAGCAGAGGGACTGTCTACCAGCGGGCTGGGACTGGTCTGGGACTGGGAGCTGGGACTGGTCTTGGACTGGGAGCTGGGACTGGGAGCTGGGACTGGTCTGGGACTGGTCTGGGAGCTGGGACTGGGAGCTGGGACTGGGAGCTGGGACTGGGAGCTGGGACTGGTCTGGGACTGGGAGCTGGGACTGGTCTGGGACTGGGAGCTTGGACTGGGAGCTAGGACTGGTCTGGGACTGTCTGCCAGTGGGCTGGGAGCTCGGATTGGTCTGGGACTGTCTGCCAGCAGCTAGGACTGGTCTGGGACTGTCTGCCAGCAGCTAGGACTGGTCTGGGACTGTCTGCCAGCAGCTAGGACTGGTCTGGGACTGTCTGCCAGCAGCTAGGACTGGTCTGGGACTGTCTGCCAGTGGGCTGGGAGCTCGGATTGGTCTGGGACTGTCTGCCAGTGGGCTGGGAGCTCGGATTGGTCTGGGACTGTCTGCCAGCAGCTAGGACTGGTCTGGGACTGTCTGCCAGCAGCTAGGACTGGTCTGGGACTGTCTGCCAGCAGTTAGGACTGGTCTGGGACTGTCTGCCAGTGGGCTGGGAGCTCGGATTGGTCTGGGACTGTCTGCCAGCAGCTAGGACTGGTCTGGGACTGTCTGCCAGCAGCTAGGACTGGTCTGGGACTGTCTGCCAGCAGCTAGGACTGGTCTGGGACTGTCTGCCAGTGGGCTGGGAGCTCGGATTGGTCTGGGACTGTCTGCCAGCAGCTAGGACTGGTCTGTCTTATGGATAAAGACAGTGATGCTGCTGTTTAGACAAGTGTTTCATTACAGATCTGGCCAGTTTCTGCAACATTTTAACGAGGAGTTAACATGAGTATATATTTCAATAGACAGTGGTATGTGTAGCTAGTCTAAGCATTGTAGGTGAAGATCATACAGGAGTGAAAGCCAACAGTAAGATATGTTGCTGATCAACAAATAATCAGTCAACATGAACCACGCTACAGAGGACAACCAGTTGGTACAACCTACTGAAGGTCAAATCTCCCCTCTACCATCTCAGACCTCCTCATGTCTGTTCCTATCTCACCTCTACCATCTCAGACCTCCTCATGTCTGTTCCTGCCTCACCTCTACCATCTCAGACCTCCTCATGTGTCTGTTCCTATCTCACCTCTATCATCTCCACCATCTCAGACCTCCTCATGTGTCTGTTCCTGCCTCACCTCTATCATCTCAGACCTCCTCATGTGTCTGTTCCCGTCTCACCTCGATCATCTCAGATCTCCTCATGTGTCTGTTCCTGCCTCACCTCTATCATCTCAGACCTCCTCATGTGTCTGTTCCTGCCTCACCTCTACCATCTCAGACCTCCTCATGTGTCTGTTCCTGCCTCACCTCTACCATCTCAGACCTCCTCATGTCTGTTCCTGCCTCACCTCTACCATCTCCACCATCTCAGACCTCCTCATGTGTCTGTTCCTGCCTCACCTCTACCATCTCAGACCTCCTCATGTCTGTTCCTGCCTCACCTCTACCATCTCCACCATCTCAGACCTCCTCATGTGTCTGTTCCTGTCCAGGTCGTGAATACCGTGCCTACAAATAACTCACACCAGAACTACAAATCCCAGCTCTCTGTTCCTGCCTCACCTGTACGATCTCCAGCATCTCAGACTTGCTGATGTATCCGTTCCCGTCCAGGTCGTACATGCTGAAGGCCCACTTCAATTTCTGCTCCAGCTTGCCCCGCGACGTGACGCTCAGAGCGATGATGAACTCCCGGAAGTCTATGGTCCCGTCCCCGTTGGCGTCGAAGGTGCGGAAGACGTGCTCTGCGAACTTGGAGGCGTCTCCGTAAGGGAAGAAGTTACCGTAGATCTTCTTAAACTCCTCCATGGAGAGGTTCCCGCTGGGGCAGTCCCTCAGGAAGCCCTTATACCACTCCTGGATCTCATGCTCTGTGAAGTCCGTGCTCTCCAGCAGATCCTGCATCACCTCTGGGCGGAGTTTACTGTTCTGCTTCCCCATGACTGGTGGTTACTATAGTAACAGCTGGAAGAGAGAGAGAGGGGAGACAGAAGCTGAGAAAAGGAGAGGAAGATGTCCACTACAGTACTAGTACTGAGGTATGCTATGTTAACCATGATGATAACAGATGTCCACTAGAGTACTAGTACTCGTACTGAAGACGATGATGATAACAGCTGTCCACTAGAGTACTAGTACTGAGGTATGTTATGTTAACCATGATGATAACAGATATCCACTACAGTACTAGTACTGAGGTATGTCATGTTAACCATGATGATAACAGATGTCCACTAGAGTACTAGTACTGAGGTATGTCATGTTAACCATGATGATAACAGCTGTCCACTAGAGTACTAGTACTGAGGTATGTCATGTTAACCATGATGATAACAGCTGTCCACTAGAGTACTAGTACTGAGGTATGTTATGTTAACCATGATGATAACAGATGTCCACTACAGTACTAGTACTCGTACTGAAGACGATGATGATAACAGTTGTCCACTACAGTACTAGTACTGAGGTATGTTATGATAACCATGATGATAACAGCTGTCCACTAGAGTACTAGTACTGAGGTATGTTATGTTAACCATGATGATAACAGATGTCCACTACAGTACTAGTACTGAGGTATGTTATGATAACCATGATGATAACAGATGTCCACTAGAGTACTAGTACTGAGGTATGTTATGTTAACCATGATGATAACAGATGTCCACTAGAGTACTAGTACTGAGGTATGTTATGATAACCATGATGATAACAGATGTCCACTAGAGTACTAGTACTGAGGTATGTCATGTTAACCATGATGATAACAGCTGTCCACTAGAGTACTAGTACTGAGGTATGTTATGATAACCATGATGATAACAGATGTCCACTACAGTACTAGTACTGAGGTATGTTATGTTAACCATGATGATAACAGATGTCCACTAGAGTACTAGTACTGAGGTATGTTATGTTAACCATGATGATAACAGATGTCCACTACAGTACTAGTACTCGTACTGAAGACCATGATGATAACAGCTAACAGAAATAACTAAATGTTAGCTGTATGTTGACGGCTGTACAGAGAAATTAGAGATGCACATCCTACATGACACAGGAGAAGAAAAAGGACCCAAAACGTATGTTTGGTTGTTTGCACAGAAAGCTTCATTAGAAGACTACTTATCAGAGCAGCAAAGTAAGCAGACAGAACAGTATCTCTCTACTGCTATGCAACCAAACCGCCTGTATCCTTTTAAGGTACCCTCATTGTGGAACGAGGGAGAAGTGGACTTCACTGTGCCCAGGAGTCTTCACATGCTCAAATGTAACCAAACATATTGTTCTGTCTGAAGTGATGGAATATTCCATGCAGACAGACAGACAGACACAAATATGTCCATGTACTGAACGTATGGCTGTAGAAAACACCTGGAGACAGACACTACTGAACCTACGGCTGTAGAAAACACCTGGAGACAGACACTATTGAACATACGGCTGTAGAAAACACCTGGAGACAGACACTACTGAACGGGTACGGCTGTAGAAAACACCTGGAGACAGACACTACTGAACGTATGGCTGTAGAAAACACCTGGAGACAGACACTACTGAACCTACGGCTGTAGAAAACACCTGGAGACAGACACTATTGAACCTACGGCTGTAGAAAACACCTGGAGACAGACACTACTGAACCTACGGCTGTAGAAAACACCTGGAGACAGACACTACTGAACGGGTACGGCTGTAGAAAACACCTGGAGACAGACACTACTGAACGTATGGCTGTAGAAAACACCTGGAGACAGACACTACTGAACGTATGGCTGTAGAAAACACCTGGAGACAGACACTACTGAACCTACGGCTGTAGAAAACACCTGGAGACAGACACTACTGAACCTACGGCTGTAGAAAACACCTGGAGACAGACATTACTGAAGGTACGGCTGTAGAAAACACCTGGAGACAGACACTACTGAACCTACGGCTGTAGAAAACACCTGGAGACAGGCACTACTGAACCTACGGCTGTAGAAAACACCTGGAGACAGACACTACTGAACCTACGGCTGTAGAAAATACCTGGAGACAGACACTACTGAACGTACGGCTGTAGAAAACACCTGGAGACAGACACTACTGAACCTACGGCTGTAGAAAACACCTGGAGACAGACACTATTGAACCTACGGCTGTAGAAAACACCTGGAGACAGACACTACTGAACATACGGCTGTAGAAAACACCTGGAGACAGACACTACTGAACGTATGGCTGTAGAAAACACCTGGAGACAGACACTACTGAACGTATGGCTGTAGAAAACACCTGGAGACAGACACTACTGAACCTACGGCTGTAGAAAACACCTGGAGACAGACACTACTGAACCTACGGCTGTAGAAAACACCTGGAGACAGACATTACTGAAGGTACGGCTGTAGAAAACACCTGGAGACAGACACTACTGAACCTACGGCTGTAGAAAACACCTGGAGACAGGCACTACTGAACCTACGGCTGTAGAAAACACCTGGAGACAGACACTACTGAACGTACGGCTGTAGAAAACACCTGGAGACAGACACTACTGAACCTACGGCTGTAAAAAACACCTGGAGACAGACACTACTGAACCTACGGCTGTAGAAAACACCTGGAGACAGACACTACTGAACGGGTACGGCTGTAGAAAACACCTGGAGACAGACACTACTGAATGGGTACGGCTGTAGAAAACACCTGGAGACAGACACTACTGAATGGGTACGGCTGTAGAAAACACCTGGAGACAGACACTACTGAACGGGTACGGCTGTAGAAAACACCTGGAGACAGACACTACTGAACCTACGGCTGTAGGAAACACCTGGAGACAGACACTACTGAACCTACGCTGTAGGAAACACCTGGAGACAGACACTACTGAACGGGTATGGCTGTAGAAAACACCTGGAGACAGACACTACTGAACCTACGGCTGTAGAAAACACCTGGAGACAGGCACAGAAAGCTTCATTAGAAGACTACTTATCAGAGCAGCAAAGTAAGCAGACAGAACAGTATCTCTCTACTGCTATGCAACCAAACCGCCTGTATCCTTTTAAGGTACCCTCATTGTGGAACGAGGGAGAAGTGGACTTCACTGTGCCCAGGAGTCTTCACATGCTCAAATGTAACCAAACATATTGTTCTGTCTGAAGTGATGGAATATTCCATGCAGACAGACAGACAGACACAAATATGTCCATGTACTGAACGTATGGCTGTAGAAAACACCTGGAGACAGACACTACTGAACCTACGGCTGTAGAAAACACCTGGAGACAGACACTATTGAACATACGGCTGTAGAAAACACCTGGAGACAGACACTACTGAACGGGTACGGCTGTAGAAAACACCTGGAGACAGACACTACTGAACGTATGGCTGTAGAAAACACCTGGAGACAGACACTACTGAACCTACGG
This sequence comes from Oncorhynchus kisutch, assembly GCF_002021735.2. Lineage (NCBI taxonomy): Eukaryota > Metazoa > Chordata > Actinopteri > Salmoniformes > Salmonidae > Oncorhynchus > Oncorhynchus kisutch. Next base: position 13,927,655 of record NW_022261979.1, read on the forward strand.
CTGTAGAAAACACCTGGAGACAGACACTATTGAACCTACGGCTGTAGAAAACACCTGGAGACAGACACTACTGAACATACGGCTGTAGAAAACACCTGGAGACAGACACTACTGAACGGGTACGGCTGTAGAAAACACCTGGAGACAGACACTACTGAACGTATGGCTGTAGAAAACACCTGGAGACAGACACTACTGAACCTACGGCTGTAGAAAACACCTGGAGACAGACACTATTGAACCTACGGCTGTAGAAAACACCTGGAGACAGACACTACTGAACATACGGCTGTAGAAAACACCTGGAGACAGACACTACTGAACGTATGGCTGTAGAAAACACCTGGAGACAGACACTACTGAACGTATGGCTGTAGAAAACACCTGGAGACAGACACTACTGAACCTACGGCTGTAGAAAACACCTGGAGACAGACACTACTGAACCTACGGCTGTAGAAAACACCTGGAGACAGACACTACTGAACCTACGGCTGTAGAAAACACCTGGAGACAGACACTACTGAACATACGGCTGTAGAAAACACCTGGAGACAGGCACTACTGAACGTATGGCTGTAGAAAACACCTGGAGACAGACACTACTGAACCTACGGCTGTAGAAAACACCTGGAGACAGACACTACTGAACCTACGGCTGTAGAAAACACCTGGAGACAGACACTACTGAACCTACGGCTGTAGAAAACACCTGGAGACAGACACTACTGAACCTACGGCTGTAGAAAACACCTGGAGACAGACACTACTGAACCTACGGCTGTAGAAAACACCTGGAGACAGACACTACTGAACTAATGGCTGTAGAAAACACCTGGAGACAGACACTACTGAACCTACGGCTGTAGAAAACACCTGGAGACAGACACTACTGAACCTACGGCTGTAGAAAACATCTGGAAACAGACACTACTGAACCTACGGCTGTAGAAAACACCTGGAGACAGACACTACTGAACCTACGGCTGTAGAAAACACCTGGAGACAGACACTACTGAACCTACGGCTGTAGAAAACACCTGGAGACAGACACTACTGAACCTACGGCTGTAGAAAACACCTGGAGACAGACACTACTGAACCTACGGCTGTAGAAAACACCTGGAGACAGACACTACTGAATGTAAGGCTGTCGAAAACACCTGGAGACAGACACTACTGAACCTACGGCTGTAGAAAACACCTGGAGACAGACACTACTGAACCTACGGCTGTAGAAAACACCTGGAGACAGACACTACTGAACGGGTACGGCTGTAGAAAACACCTGGAGACAGACACTACTGAACGGGTACGGCTGTAGAAAACACCTGGAGACAGACACTACTGAACCTACGGCTGTAGGAAAACCCTGGAGACAGACACTACTGAACCTACGGCTGTAGGAAACACCTGGAGACAGACACTACTGAACGGGTACGGCTGTAGAAAACACCTGGAGACAGACACTACTGAACCTACAGCTGTAGAAAACACCTGGAGACAGACACTACTGAACCTACGTCTGTAGAAAACACCTGGAGACAGACACTACTGAACTAATGGCTGTAGAAAACACCTGGAGACAGACACTACTGAACCTACGGCTGTAGAAAACATCTGGAGACAGACACTACTGAATGGGTACGGCTGTAGAAAACACCTGGAGACAGACACTACTGAACGGGTACGGCTGTAGAAAACACCTGGAGACAGACACTACTGAACCTACGGCTGTAGGAAACACCTGGAGACAGACACTACTGAACCTACGGCTGTAGAAAACACCTGGAGACAGACACTACTGAACGGGTACGGCTGTAGAAAACACCTGGAGACAGACACTACTGAATGGGTACGGCTGTAGAAAACACCTGGAGACAGACACTACTGAACGGGTACGGCTGTAGAAAACACCTGGAGACAGACACTACTGAACCTACGGCTGTAGGAAACACCTGGAGACAGACACTACTGAACCTACGGCTGTAGGAAACACCTGGAGACAGACACTACTGAACGGGTATGGCTGTAGAAAACACCTGGAGACAGACACTACTGAACCTACGGCTGTAGAAAACACCTGGAGACAGGCACAGAAAGCTTCATTAGAAGACTACTTATCAGAGCAGCAAAGTAAGCAGACAGAACAGTATCTCTCTACTGCTATGCAACCAAACCGCCTGTATCCTTTTAAGGTACCCTCATTGTGGAACGAGGGAGAAGTGGACTTCACTGTGCCCAGGAGTCTTCACATGCTCAAATGTAACCAAACATATTGTTCTGTCTGAAGTGATGGAATATTCCATGCAGACAGACAGACAGACACAAATATGTCCATGTACTGAACGTATGGCTGTAGAAAACACCTGGAGACAGACACTACTGAACCTACGGCTGTAGAAAACACCTGGAGACAGACACTATTGAACATACGGCTGTAGAAAACACCTGGAGACAGACACTACTGAACGGGTACGGCTGTAGAAAACACCTGGAGACAGACACTACTGAACGTATGGCTGTAGAAAACACCTGGAGACAGACACTACTGAACCTACGGCTGTAGAAAACACCTGGAGACAGACACTATTGAACCTACGGCTGTAGAAAACACCTGGAGACAGACACTACTGAACATACGGCTGTAGAAAACACCTGGAGACAGACACTACTGAACGGGTACGGCTGTAGAAAACACCTGGAGACAGACACTACTGAACGTATGGCTGTAGAAAACACCTGGAGACAGACACTACTGAACCTACGGCTGTAGAAAACACCTGGAGACAGACACTATTGAACCTACGGCTGTAGAAAAACACCTGGAGACAGACACTACTGAACATACGGCTGTAGAAAACACCTGGAGACAGACACTACTGAACGTATGGCTGTAGAAAACACCTGGAGACAGACACTACTGAACGTATGGCTGTAGAAAACACCTGGAGACAGACACTACTGAACGGGTACGGCTGTAGAAAACACCTGGAGACAGACACTACTGAACCTACGGCTGTAGGAAAACCCTGGAGACAGACACTACTGAACCTACGGCTGTAGAAAACACCTGGAGACAGACACTACTGAACCTACGGCTGTAGAAAACACCTGGAGACAGACACTACTGAACGGGTACGGCTGTAGAAAACACCTGGAGACAGACACTACTGAACGGGTACGGCTGTAGAAAACACCTGGAGACAGACACTACTGAACCTACGGCTGTAGGAAAACCCTGGAGACAGACACTACTGAACCTACGGCTGTAGGAAACACCTGGAGACAGACACTACTGAACGGGTACGGCTGTAGAAAACACCTGGAGACAGACACTACTGAACCTACAGCTGTAGAAAACACCTGGAGACAGACACTACTGAACCTACGTCTGTAGAAAACACCTGGAGACAGACACTACTGAACTAATGGCTGTAGAAAACACCTGGAGACAGACACTACTGAACCTACGGCTGTAGAAAACATCTGGAGACAGACACTACTGAACGTACGGCTGTAGAAAACACCTGGAGACAGACACTACTGAACCTACGGCTGTAGAAAACATCTGGAAACAGACACTACTGAACCTACGGCTGTAGAAAACACCTGGAGACAGACACTACTGAACCTACGGCTGTAGAAAACACCTGGAGACAGACACTACTGAACCTACGGCTGTAGAAAACACCTGGAGACAGACACTACTGAACCTACGGCTGTAGAAAACACCTGGAGACAGACACTACTGAATGTAAGGCTGTCGAAAACACCTGGAGACAGACACTACTGAACCTACGGCTGTAGAAAACACCTGGAGACAGACACTACTGAACCTACGGCTGTCGAAAACACCTGGAGACAGACACTACTGAACCTACGGCTGTAGAAAACACCTGGAGACAGACACTACTGAACCTACGGCTGTAGAAAACACCTGGAGACAGACTCTACTGAATGCTAGCTTGCCTAGAGAACACACTGAGTGGACTTGATAAAGGTGCTGTGATCATACTACTAACAGTTGACAGATCGATGAGTCATACTACAGAACTATAACAGTTGACAGAGCGATGAGTCATACTACAGAACTATAACAGTTGACAGATCGATGAGTCATACTACAGAACTATAACAGTTGACAGATCGATGAGATCATACTACAGAACTATAACAGTTGACAGATCGATGAGTCATACTAAAGAACTATAACAGTTGACAGAGCGATGAGTCATACTACAGAACTATAACAGTTGACAGATCGATGAGTCATACTACAGAACTATAACAGTTGACAGAGCGATGAGTCATAAGTCACCACTAAAAGCTACCTGGCTCCTTCCTCCTCATGATGAGACAAGAGAAGTAAATTCACAAAATCCACCACTTCAGAGCAAGACACCACTTCATAACAAACTCAACTTCACAAAGCTCATAAGTCATTTTACCGCTCAAGAGAAACAAGACACACTAAGTTCAGCACCAAACCCAACTTCATCAAGTTCCTAAGTGGTTTCCGGATGGAGACGAGCCTTACACAGTACAGCTCTAGAGAAGGGCTGGTAGAACGTCTACTATGTACCAGACAGAGCTGAGGCCTTACACAGTGCAGCTCTAGAGAAGGGCTGGTAGAACGTCTACTATGTACCAGACAGAGCTGAGGCCTTACACAGTGCAGCTCTAGAGAAGGGCTGGTAGAACGTCTACTATGTACCAGACAGAGCTGAGGCCTTACACAGTGCAGCTCTAGAGAAGGGCTGGTAGAACGTCTACTATGTACCAGACAGAGCTGAGGCCTTACACAGTGCAGCTCTAGAGAAGGGCTGGTAGAACGTCTACTATGTACCAGACAGAGCTGAGGCCTTACACAGTGCAGCTCTAGAGAAGGGCTGGTAGAACGTCTACTATGTACCAGACAGAGCTGAGGCCTTACACAGTGCAGCTCTAGAGAAGGGCTGGTAGAACGTCTACTATGTACCAGACAGAGCTGAGGCCTTACACAGTACAGCTCTAGAGAAGGGCTGGTAGAACGTCTACTATGTACCAGACAGAGCTGAGGCCTTACACAGTACAGCTCTAGAGAAGGGCTGGTAGAACGTCTACTATGTACCAGACAGAGCTGAGGCCTTACACAGTGCAGCTCTAGAGAAGGGCTGGTAGAACGTCTACTATGTACCAGACAGAGCTGAGGCCTTACACAGTGCAGCTCTAGAGAAGGGCTGGTAGAACGTCTACTATGTACCAGACAGAGCTGAGGCCTTACACAGTGCAGCTCTAGAGAAGGGCTGGTAGAACGTCTACTATGTACCAGACAGAGCTGAGGCCTTACACAGTGCAGCTCTAGAGAAGGGCTGGTAGAACGTCTACTATGTACCAGACAGAGCTGAGGCCTTACACAGTGCAGCTCTAGAGAAGGGCTGGTAGAACGTCTACTATGTACCAGACAGAGCTGAGGCCTTACACAGTGCAGCTCTAGAGAAGGGCTGGTAGAACGTCTACTATGTACCAGACAGAGCTGAGGCCTTACACAGTACAGCTCTAGAGAAGGGCTGGTAGAACGTCTACTATGTACCAGACAGAGCTGAGGCCTTACACAGTGCAGCTCTAGGGAAGGGCTGGTAGAACGTCTACTATGTACCAGACAGAGCTGAGGCCTTACACAGTGCAGCTCTAGAGAAGGGCTGGTAGAACGTCTACTATGTACCAGACAGAGCTGAGGCCTTACACAGTGCAGCTCTAGAGAAGGGCTGGTAGAACGTCTACTATGTACCAGACAGAGCTGAGGCCTTACACAGTACAGCTCTAGAGAAGGGCTGGTAGAACGTCTACTATGTACCAGACAGAGCTGAGGCCTTACACAGTGCAGCTCTAGAGAAGGGCTGGTAGAACGTCTACTATGTACCAGACAGAGCTGAGGCCTTACACAGTGCAGCTCTAGAGAAGGGCTGGTAGAACGTCTACTATGTACCAGACAGAGCTGAGGCCTTACACAGTGCAGCTCTAGAGAAGGGCTGGTAGAACGTCTACTATGTACCAGACAGAGCTGAGGCCTTACACAGTGCAGCTCTAGAGAAGGGCTGGTAGAACGTCTACTATGTACCAGACAGAGCTGAGGCCTTACACAGTGCAGCTCTAGAGAAGGGCTGGTAGAACGTCTACTATGTACCAGACAGAGCTGAGGCCTTACACAGTGCAGCTCTAGAGAAGGGCTGGTAGAACGTCTACTATGTACCAGACAGAGCTGAGGCCTTACACAGTACAGCTCTAGAGAAGGGCTGGTAGAACATCTACTATGTACCAGACAGAGCTGAGGCCTTACACAGTGCAGCTCTAGAGAAGGGCTGGTAGAACGTCTACTATGTACCAGACAGAGCTGAGGCCTTACACAGTGCAGCTCTAGAGAAGGGCTGGTAGAACGTCTACTATGTACCAGACAGAGCTGAGGCCTTACACAGTACAGCTCTAGAGAAGGGCTGGTAGAACGTCTACTATGTACCAGACAGAGCTGAGGCCTTACACAGTACAGCTCTAGAGAAGGGCTGGTAGAACGTCTACTATGTACCAGACAGAGCTGAGGCCTTACACAGTGCAGCTCTAGAGAAGGGCTGGTAGAACGTCTACTATGTACCAGACAGAGCTGAGGCCTTACACAGTGCAGCTCTAGAGAAGGGCTGGTAGAACGTCTACTATGTACCAGACAGAGCTGAGGCCTTACACAGTGCAGCTCTAGAGAAGGGCTGGTAGAACGTCTACTATGTACCAGACAGAGCTGAGGCCTTACACAGTGCAGCTCTAGAGAAGGGCTGGTAGAACGTCTACTATGTACCAGACAGAGCTGAGGCCTTACACAGTGCAGCTCTAGAGAAGGGCTGGTAGAACGTCTACTATGTACCAGACAGAGCTGAGGCCTTACACAGTGCAGCTCTAGAGAAGGGCTGGTAGAACGTCTACTATGTACCAGACAGAGCTGAGGCCTTACACAGTACAGCTCTAGGGAAGGGCTGGTAGAACGTCTACTATGTACCAGACAGAGCTGAGGCCTTACACAGTGCAGCTCTAGAGAAGGGCTGGTAGAACGTCTACTATGTACCAGACAGAGCTGAGGCCTTACACAGTGCAGCTCTAGAGAAGGGCTGGTAGAACGTCTACTATGTACCAGACAGAGCTGAGGCCTCACACAGTGCAGCTCTAGAGAAGGGCTGGTAGAACGTCTACTATGTACCAGACAGAGCTGAGGCCTCACACAGTGCAGCTCTAGAGAAGGGCTGGTAGAACGTCTACTATGTACCAGACAGAGCTGAGGCCTTACACAGTGCAGCTCTAGAGAAGGGCTGGTAGAACGTCTACTATGTACCAGACAGAGCTGAGGCCTTACACAGTGCAGCTCTAGAGAAGGGCTGGTAGAACGTCTACTATGTACCAGACAGAGCTGAGGCCTTACACAGTGCAGCTCTAGAGAAGGGCTGGTAGAACGTCTACTATGTACCAGACAGAGCTGAGGCCTTACACAGTGCAGCTCTAGAGAAGGGCTGGTAGAACGTCTACTATGTACCAGACAGAGCTGAGGCCTTACACAGTACAGCTCTAGAGAAGGGCTGGTAGAACGTATACTATGTACCAGACAGAGCTGAGGCCTTACACAGTGCAGCTCTAGAGAAGGGCTGGTAGAACGTCTACTATGTACCAGACAGAGCTGAGGCCTTACACAGTGCAGCTCTAGAGAAGGGCTGGTAGAACGTCTACTATGTACCAGACAGAGCTGAGGCCTTACACAGTACAGCTCTAGAGAAGGGCTGGTAGAACGTCTACTATGTACCAGACAGAGCTGAGGCCTTACACAGTACAGCTCTAGAGAAGGGCTGGTAGAACGTCTACTATGTACCAGACAGAGCTGAGGCCTTACACAGTGCAGCTCTAGAGAAGGGCTGGTAGAACGTCTACTATGTACCAGACAGAGCTGAGGCCTTACACAGTGCAGCTCTAGAGAAGGGCTGGTAGAACGTCTACTATGTACCAGACAGAGCTGAGGCCTTACACAGTGCAGCTCTAGAGAAGGGCTGGTAGAACGTCTACTATGTACCAGACAGAGCTGAGGCCTTACACAGTGCAGCTCTAGAGAAGGGCTGGTAGAACGTCTACTATGTACCAGACAGAGCTGAGGCCTTACACAGTGCAGCTCTAGAGAAGGGCTGGTAGAACGTCTACTATGTACCAGACAGAGCTGAGGCCTTACACAGTGCAGCTCTAGAGAAGGGCTGGTAGAACGTCTACTATGTACCAGACAGAGCTGAGGCCTTACACAGTACAGCTCTAGAGAAGGGCTGGTAGAACGTCTACTATGTACCAGACAGAGCTGAGGCCTTACACAGTGCAGCTCTAGGGAAGGGCTGGTAGAACGTCTACTATGTACCAGACAGAGCTGAGGCCTTACACAGTGCAGCTCTAGAGAAGGGCTGGTAGAACGTCTACTATGTACCAGACAGAGCTGAGGCCTTACACAGTGCAGCTCTAGAGAAGGGCTGGTAGAACGTCTACTATGTACCAGACAGAGCTGAGGCCTTACACAGTACAGCTCTAGAGAAGGGCTGGTAGAACGTCTACTATGTACCAGACAGAGCTGAGGCCTTACACAGTGCAGCTCTAGAGAAGGGCTGGTAGAACGTCTACTATGTACCAGACAGAGCTGAGGCCTTACACAGTGCAGCTCTAGAGAAGGGCTGGTAGAACGTCTACTATGTACCAGACAGAGCTGAGGCCTTACACAGTGCAGCTCTAGAGAAGGGCTTGTGTGTAGTTCACATACACTTAGGTTGGAGTCATTAAAACTCGTTTTTCAACCACTCTACAAATGTCTTGTTAACAAACTATAGTTTTGGCAAGTCGGTTAGGACATCTACTTTGTGCATAACACAAGAGTAATTTTTTAAACAATTGTTTACAGAAAGATTATTTCACTTATTCACTGTATCACAATTCCAGTGGGTCAGAAGTTTCTATACACTAAGTTAACTGTGCCTTTAATTCCAGAAAATTATGTCATGGCTTTAGAAGCTTCTGATTGGCTAATTGACATAATTTGAGTCAATTGGAGGTGCACCTGTGGATGTATTTCAAGGCCTACCTTCAAACTCAGTGCCTCATTGCTTGACAAATCAAAAGAAATCAGCCAAGACCTCAGAAAAAGAACTGTAGACCTCCACAAGTCTGGTTCATTTAATTTCCAAACGCCTGAAGGTACCATGTTCATCTGTACAAACAATAGTTACGCAAGTCTAAACACCATGGGACCACATTCCACATTCTTAAAATAAAGTGGTGAGCTTAACTGACCTAAGACACGGAATTTTTACTAGGATAATATGTCAGGAATTGTGAAAAACTGTCTGAAGGTGAATGTAAACTTCCGACTTCAACTGTATGTACCAGACAGCTGCGGAGTAGAGGAGTCTGTCCTTAGGAGAATGTGTTCATCCTCTCAGCGGCCGGAAAGTCTGTCTCATTTCACAACGTCTCTGACGTTTCCTACTTTAAAAAAATAGACCCTTTTTCGTTGGTATCCAATAGTTACAGTCTTGTCTCATCGCTGCAACTCCAGTACGGACTCGGGAGAGGCGACCCGTCGAGAGGCGACCCGTCGAGAGGCGACCCGTCGAGAGGCGACCCGTCCTCCGAATCACAACCGAACCAAGCCGCACTGCTTCTTGACACAATGCCCACTTAACCCGGAAGCCAGCCATACCAATGTCTCGGAGGAAATACCGTACACCTGGCGATCGTGTCAGTGTGCCCGGCCCGCCAACAGGAGTCGCTAGTTAGTGTGTGATGGGAAAAGGACATTCCTGCCAGCCAAACCCTCCCCTAACCCGGACAACACTGGGCCAAACCCTCCCCTAACCCGGACGACAATTGTGCGCCGCCCCCATGGGTTTCCTGGTCGCGGCCGGCTGGACTCAAACCCAGAATCTCTAGTGGCACAGCGATGTCTTAAGACCACTGAGCCACTCGGGAGGCCCTCTCTGACATTTACTGCAACAGGAAGTGAGTTCCCCCCCTCCCTCTCTCTCTGTGTGAGAGATCAGGTGTCTCTCTCTCTTTGTGAGGTCAGGTGTCTCTCTCTCTCTGTGAGGTCAGGTGTCTCTCTCTGAGGTCAGGTGTCTCTCTCTCTCTGAGGTCGGTGTCTCTCTCTCTGTGAGGTCAGGTGTCTCTCTCTGTGAGGTCAGGTGTCTCTCTCTCTCTGTGAGGTCAGGTGTCTCTCTCTCTCTGTGAGGTCAGGTGTCTCTCTCTCTCTGTGAGGTCAGCTCTCTCTCTCTCTGTGAGGTCAGCTCTCTCTCTCTCTGTGAGGTCAGCTCTCTCTCTCTCTGTGAGGTCAGCGCTCTCTCTCTGTGTGAGGTCAGCTCTCTCTCTGTGTGAGGTCAGCTCTCTCTCTGTGTGAGGTCAGCTCTCTCTCTGTGTGAGATCAGGTGTCTGTCTCTGTGAGGTCAGGTGTCTCTCTCTCTGTGAGGTCAGGTGTCTCTCTCTGAGGTCAGGTGTCTCTCTCTGTGAGGTCAGGTGTCTCTCTCTGTGAGGTCAGGAGAGGAGACATGGACAGAAGACAGGAGACATGGACAGAGAGAGGAGACCATGGACAGAGACAGGAGACACCCGTTAGGATCTCTCAACCTCCCCTAGAGAGACAGGAGACACCCGTTAGGATCTCTCCACCTCCCCTAGAGAGACAGGAGACACCCATTAGGATCTCTCCACCTCCCCTAGAGAGACAGGACACCCGTTAGGATCTCTCCACCTCCCCTAGAGAGACAGGACACCCGTTAGGATCTCTCCACCTCCCCTAGAGAGACAGGACACCCGTTAGGATCTCTCCACCTCCCCTAGAGAGACAGGACACCCGTTAGGATCTCTCCACCTCCCCTAGAGAGACAGGACACCCGTTAGGATCTCTCCACCTCCCCTAGAGAGACAGGACACCCGTTAGGATCTCTCCACCTCCCCTAGAGAGACAGGACACCCGTTAGGATCTCTCCACCTCCCCTAGAGAGACAGGACACCCGTTAGGATCTCTCCACCTCCCCTAGAGAGACAGGACACCCGTTAGGATCTCTCCACCTCCCCTAGAGAGACAGGACACCCGTTAGGATCTCTCCACCTCCCCTAGAGAGACAGGACACCCGTTAGGATCTCTCCACCTCCCCTAGAGAGACAGGACACCCGTTAGGATCTCTCCACCTCCCCTAGAGAGACAGGACACCCGTTAGGATCTCTCCACCTCCCCTAGAGAGACAGGACACCCGTTAGGATCTCTCCACCTCCCCTAGAGAGACAGGACACCCGTTAGGATCTCTCCACCTCCCCTAGAGAGACAGGACACCCGTTAGGATCTCTCCACCTCCCCTAGAGAGACAGGACACCCGTTAGGATCTCTCCACCTCCCCTAGAGAGAGACACTCAGCATTCTGGAGACCTTTAAACTGCCGCCTGGTTCTCTCAGTAGTTGCCATGGAAACCTCCAGCACAGACTAGAGACCATTGATAAGCTGTAAAAACACCCTGAGAGAGAGGGGAGATGGAGGGAGGAAAAATGGAGAGAAGGGAGGGAGGAGATATGGAGGGAGGGGGTATGGAAGAAGATCTGGAGGGAGGAAGGAGATATGGAGGGAGGGGGTATGGAAGGAGAAAGGAGGGAGGGGGTATGGGAGGAGAAATGTAGGGAACGGAGGAGATAGAGGGAGGGAGTATGGAAGGGGAGATCTGGAGGGAGGGAGGAGAAGGGAGGGAGGGAGGGGGTATGGAAGGGGAGATCTGGAGGGAGGGAGGAGAAGGGAGGGAGGGAGGGGGTATGGAAGGAGAAAGGAGGGAGGAAGGAGATATGGAGGAAGGAGATATGGAGGGAGGGGGTATGGGAGGGGAGATCTGAAGGGAGGGAGGGGGTATGGAAGGAGATCTGGAGGGAGGAAGGAGATATGGAGGGAGGGGGTATGGGAGGGGAGATCTGGAGGGAGGGAGGAGAAGGGAGGGAGGGAGGGGGTATGGGAGGGGAGATCTGGAGGGAGGGAGGAGAAGGGAGGGAGGGAGGGGGTATGGAACGAGAAAGGAGGGAGGAAGGAGATAGAGGGAGGGAGTATGGGAGGAGAAGGGAGGGAGGGGGTATGGAAGGAGAAATGTAGGGAACAGAGGAGATATGGAGGGAGGGGGTATGGAAGGAGAAGGGAGGGAGGAAGGAGATATGTAGGGAACGGAGGAGATGTGGAGGGAGGGGATATCAGAGGAGATATGTAGGGAACGGAGGAGATATGGACGGAGGGGATAGTACTTCCTTAACTCTCCCTCGTAGTGACTCACTGATGAACTGAGAGAGAGGGGGGAGAAGAGTGAGGGCTGGTGGTTAGTGGGGTGTGTGTGATTGACCTGAGAGAGTGAGGGGAGAAGAGTGAGGGCTGGTGGTTAGTGGGTTGTGTGTGATTGACCTGAGAGAGTGAGGGGAGAAGAGTGAGGGCTGGTGGTTAGTGGGGTGTGTGTGATTGACCTGAGAGAGAGGGGGGAGAAGAGTGAGGGCTGGTGGTTAGTGGGGTGTGTGTGATTGACCTGAGAGAGTGAGGGGAGAAGAGTGAGGGCTGGTGGTTAGTGGGGTGTGTGTGATTGACCTGAGAGGGGGGGCTTGTGGTTAGTGGGGTGTGTGTGATTGACCTGAGAGAGTGAGGGGAGAAGAGTGAGGGCTGGTGGTTAGTGCGGTGTGTGTGATTGACCTGAGAGAGGGGGGGGCTGGTGGTTAGTAGGGTGTGTGTGATTGACCTGAGAGGGGGGGGGGGGCTGGTGGTTAGTGGGGTGTGTGTGATTGACCTGAGAGAGTGAGTGGAGAAGAGTGAGGGCTGGTGGTTAGTGTGTGTGGGGTGTGTGTGATTGACCTGAGAGAGAGGGGGGGCTGGTGGTTAGTGGGGTGTGTGTGATTGACCTGAGAGAGAGGGGGGGCTGGTGGTTAGTAGGGTGTGTGTGATTGACCTGAGAGAGAGGGGGGGCTGGTGGTTAGTAGGGTGTGTGTGATTGACCTGAAAGAGAGGGGGGGCTGGTGGTTAGTGGGGTGTGTGTGATTGACCTGAAAGAGAGGGGGGGCTTGTGGTTAGTGGGGCGTGTGTGATTGACCTGAGAGAATGAGGGGAGAAGAGTGAGGGCTGGTGGTTAGTGGGGTGTGTGTGATTGACCTGAGAGAGAGGGGGGGGGGGTAGCTGGCTTTAGCCTGGCTAAAAGGACAGCCTATAGATCACATGAAGGACCCAAGCCACAACACTGCCTCCACAGCTGAGGAGAGGATGATACAGGGGTCGACATGTCCAGGTAGGAAACAGCACGGTGACAACAGCACGGTGACAACAGCACGGTGACAACAGCACGGTGACAACAGCACGGTGACAACAGCACGGTGACAACAGCACGGTGACAACAGCACGGTGACAACAGCACGGTGACACGGTGACAACAGCACGGTGACAACAGCACGGTGACCACAGCACGGTGACCACAGCACGGTGACCACAGCACGGTGACAACAGCACGGTGACAACAGCACGGTGACATGGTGACAACAGCACGGTGACAACAGCACGGTGACATGGTGACAACAGCACGGTGACAACAGCACGGTGACCACAGCACGGTGACAACAGCACGGTGACATGGTGACAACAGCACGGTGACATGGTGACAACAGCACGGTGACATGGTGACAACAGCACGGTGACAACAGCACAGTGACATGGTGACAACAGCACGGTGACAACAGCACGGTGACACGGTGACAACAGCACGGTGACAACAGCACGGTGACAACAGCACGGTGACATGGTGACAACAGCACGGTGACAACAGCACGGTGACAACAGCACGGTGACATGGTGACAACAGCATGGTGACAACAGCACGGTGACAACAGCACGGTGACAACAGCACGGTGACATGGTGACAACAGCACGGTGACCACAGCACGGTGACAACAGCACGGTGACAACAGCACGGTGACAACAGCACGGTGACCACAGCACGGTGACCACAGCACGGTGACATGGTGACAACAGCACGGTGACATGGTGACAACAGCACGGTGACAACAGCACGGTGACATGGTGACAACAGCACGGTGACAACAGCACGGTGACAACAGCACGGTGACATGGTGACAACAGCACAGTGACCACAGCACGGTGACCACAGCACGGTGACCACAGCACGGTGACAACAGCACGGTGACAACAGCACAGTGACAACAGCACGGTGACAACCACTCATATTTCCAGCTTAGAGGAGTGAAATCAATTGAGACAACACACCTCACACACCTCCCCTACTACGACAGCTGATCTGTGGGGGAATAACCTGCTCCCCCCCCCCACCTCCCCCTCCCCTACTACGACAGCTGATCTGTGGGGGAATAACCTGCTCCCCCCCCCACCTCCCCCTCCCCTACTACGACAGCTGATCTGTGGGGGAATGACCTGCTCCCCCCCCACCCCCACCTCCCCTACTACGACAGCTGATCTGTGGGGGAATGGCCTGCCCCCCCCCCCCTCCCCTACTACGACAGCTGCTCTGTGGGGGAATGACCTGCTCCCCCCCACCCCCACCTCCCCCTCCCCTACTACGACAGCTGCTCTGTGGGGGAATGCCCTGCTCCCTTAAGACTCAGAAATAACCGGATGTATCTGGTTTTCAGGGACGGTATCTTCAGCTTCCGGAAACCGGATGTGGGGACTCCGCTCAGGGGTTTCTGTTATGCCTGCCACTCTGGGATAAGCTGTAAACACTCACATAGAAGATGAGGAGGAGAGGGAGGACGAAGAGGAGGAGAGGGAGGACGAAGAGGAAGTGAAAGAGGAGGACAAGCAGGAGGAAGAGGAGGAGCGGGTGAAAGAGGAAGAGGACGAGGAGGACGAGGGAAGAGGAGAGGGAGGAAGAGAGGGAGGACGAAGAGGAGGAGAGGGAGGACGAAGAGGAAGTGAAAGAGGAGGACAAGCAGGAGGAAGAGGAGGAGCGGGTGAAAGAGGAAGAGGACGAAGAGGACGAGGGAAGAGGAGAGGGAGGAAGAGAGGGAGGACGAAGAGGAGGAGCAGGAGGAAGAGGAGAGGGAAGAAAAGGAGGAGTAGGAGAGGGAGTAGGAGCAAGACACTCCCCAGGCCCACTCTACTGTACCCCAACCCCGCCTAAACCACCCTGCCTAAACCACCCCGCCTAAACCATCCGGCCTAAACCACCCTGCCTAAACCACCCTGCCTAAACCACCCTGCCTAAACCACCCTGCTTAAACCAGCCTGCCTAAACCAGCCTGCCTAACCCAGCCTGCCTAACCCAACCTGCCTAAACCACCCTGCCTAAACCACCCTGCCTAAACCACCCTGCCTAAACCACCCTGCCTAAACCAGCCTGCCTAACCCAGCCTGCCTAACCCAGCCTGCCTAACCCAACCCGCCTTACCCAGCCCACCTAACCCACCCTGCCTAAACCACCATGCCTAACCCACCCTGCCTAAACCACCCTGCCTAACCCACCCTGCCTAAACCACCATGCCTAACCCACCCTGCCTAAACCATCCTGCCTAAACCACTGTATTACAGACTACTGTACCCCCACCCTGCCTAAACCACCCTGCCTAAACCACCCTGCCTAACCCACTGTATTACAGACTACTGTACCCCCACCCTGCCTAAACCACCCTGCCTAAACCACTGTATTACAGACTACTGTACCCCCACCCTGCCTAAACCACCCTGCCTAACCCACCCTGCCTAAACCACCCTGCCTAAACCACTGTATTACAGACTACTGTACCCCCACCCTGCCTAAACCACCCTGCCTAACCCACCCTGCCTAAACCACCCTGCCTAAACCACCCTGCCTAAACCACCCTGCCTAACCCACCCTGCCTAACCCACCGTATTACAGACTACTGTACCCCCACCCTGCCTAAACCACCCTGCCTAAACCACCCTGCCTAAACCATCCTGCCTAACCCACCGTATTACAGACTACTGTACCCCCACCCTGCCTAAACCACCCTGCCTAACCCACTGTATTACAGACTACTGTACCCCCACCCTGCCTAACCCACCCTGCCTAACCCACCCTGCCTAAACCACTGTATTACAGACTACTGTACCCCCACCCTGCCTAAACCACCCTGCCTAACCCACCCTGCCTAAACCACCCTGCCTAAACCACTGTATTACAGACTACTGTACCCCCACCCTGCCTAAACCACCCTGCCTAACCCACCCTGCCTAAACCACCCTGCCTAACCCACCCTGCCTAACCCACCCTGCCTAACCCACCCTGCCTAAACCATCCTGCCTAACCCACCCTGCCTAAACCACCCTGCCTAAACCATCCCGCCTAAACCACCCTGCCTAAACCACCCTGCCTAAACCACCCTGCCTGAACCACTGTATTACAGACTACTGTACCCCAACCCTGCCTAAACCACCCTGCCTAAACCAGCCTGCCTAACCCAGCCTGCCTAACCCAGCCTGCCTAACCCAACCCGCCTTACCCAGCCCACCTAACCCACCCTGCCTAAACCACCATGCCTAACCCACCCTGCCTAAACCACCCTGCCTAACCCACCCTGCCTAAACCACCATGCCTAACCCACCCTGCCTAAACCATCCCGACTAAACCACCCTGCCTAAACCATCCTGCCTAAACCACTGTATTACAGACTACTGTACCCCCACCCTGCCTAAACCACCCTGCCTAAACCACCCTGCCTAACCCACTGTATTACAGACTACTGTACCCCCACCCTGCCTAACCCACCCTGCCTAAACCACTGTATTAGACTACTGTACCCCCACCCTGCCTAAACCACCCTGCCTAACCCACTGTATTACAGACTACTGTACCCCCACCCTGCCTAAACCACCCTGCCTAAACCACTGTATTACAGACTACTGTACCCCCACCCTGCCTAAACCACCCTGCCTAACCCACCCTGCCTAAACCACCCTGCCTAAACCACCCTGCCTAAACCACTGTATTACAGACTACTGTACCCCCACCCTGCCTAAACCACCCTGCCTAACCCACCCTGCCTAAACCACCCTGCCTAAACCACCCTGCCTAACCCACCCTGCCTAACCCACCGTATTACAGACTACTGTACCCCCACCCTGCCTAAACCACCCTGCCTAAACCACCCTGCCTAAACCATCCTGCCTAACCCACCGTATTACAGACTACTGTACCCCCACCCTGCCTAAACCACCCTGCCTAACCCACTGTATTACAGACTACTGTACCCCCACCCTGCCTAACCCACCCTGCCTAACCCACCCTGCCTAAACCACTGTATTACAGACTACTGTACCCCCACCCTGCCTAAACCACCCTGCCTAACCCACCCTGCCTAAACCACCCTGCCTAAACCACTGTATTACAGACTACTGTACCCCCACCCTGCCTAACCCACCCTGCCTAACCCACCCTGCCTAACCCACCCTGCCTAACCCACCCTGCCTAACCCACCCTGCCTAACCCACCCTGCCTAAACCACCCTGCCTAAACCATCCCGCCTAAACCACCCTGCCTAAACCACCCTGCCTAAACCACCCTGCCTGAACCACTGTATTACAGACTACTGTACCCCAACCCTGCTTAAACCACCCTGCCTAACCCACCCTGCCTAAACCACTGTATTACAGACTTCTGTACCCCCATACTTCCTAAACCACTGTATTACAGACTACTGTACCCCCACCCTGCTTAAACCACCCTGCCTAACCCACCCTGCCTAAACCACCCTGCCTAACCCACCCTGCCTAAACCACCCTGCCTAACCCACCCTGCCTAAACCACCCTGCCTAAACCACCCTGCCTAAACCACTGTATTACAGACTACTGTACCCCCACCCTGCCTAAACCACCCTGCCTAACCCACCCTGCCTAAACCACCCTGCCTAACCCACCCTGCCTAAACCACCCTGCCTAAACCACTGTATTACAGACTACTGTACCCCCACCCTGCCTAAACCACTGTATTACAGACTACTGTACCCCCACCCTGCTTAAACCACCCTGCCTAACCCACCCTGCCTAAACCACCCTGCCTAACCCACCCTGCCTAAACCACCCTGCCTAACCCACCCTGCCTAACCCACCCTGCCTAAACCACCCTGCCTAAACCACCCTGCCTAAACCACTGTATTACAGACTACTGTACCCCCACCCTGCCTAAACCACCCTGCCTAACCCAACCTGCCTAACCCACCCTGCCTAAACCACCCTGCCTAAACCACCCTGCCTAAACCACTGTATTACAGACTACTGTACCCCCACCCTGCCTAAACCACCCTGCCTAACCCAACCTGCCTAACCCACCCTTCCTAAACCACCCTGCCTAAACCACCCTGCCTAAACCACTGTATTACAGACTACTGTACCCCCACCCTGCCTAAACCACCCTGCCTAACCCACCCTGCCTAACCCACCCTGCCTAACCCACCCTGCCTAAACCATCCCGCCTGAACCACCCTGCCTGAACCACCCTGCCTGAACCACTGTATTACAGACTACTGTACCCCCACCCTGCCTAAACCACCCTGCCTAAACCATCCTGCCTAAACCACCCTGCCTAAACCACTGTATTACAGACTACTGTACCCCCACCCTGCCTAAACCATCCCGCCTAAACCACCCTGCCTGAACCACCCTGCCTGAACCACTGTATTACAGACTACTGTACCCCAACCCTGCCTAACCCACCCTGCCTAACCCACCCTGCCTAACCCACTGTATTACAGTCTACTGTACCCCAACCCTGCTTAAACCACCCTGCCTAACCCACCCTGCCTAACCCACCCTGCCTAAACCACCCTGCCTAACCCACTGTATTACAGACTACTGTACCCCCACCCGGCTTAAACCACCCTGCCTAAACCAGCCTGCCTAAACCAGCCTGCCTAAACCAGCCTGCCTAAACCAGCCTGCCTAACCCAACCTGCCTAACCCAACCTGCCTAACCCAACCCACCTAAACCAGCCCGCCTAACCCACCCTGCCTAACCCACCCTGCCTAAACCACCCTGCCTAAACCACTGTATTACAGACTACTCTACCCCCACCCTGCCTAAACCACCCTGCCTAACCCACTGTATTACAGACTACTGTACCCCCAACCTGCCTAACTCAACCTGCCTAAACCAGCCCGCCTAACCCACCCTGCCTAAACCACCCTGCCTAAACCACTGTATTACAGACTACTGTACCCCCACCCTGCCTAAACCCAGGTAAGTAGCCTGACAATCCCCTGGCACTAGCAGGTAAGTAGCCTGACAATCCCCTGGCACTAGCAGGTAAGTAGCCTGACAATCCCCTGGCACTAGCAGGTAAGTAGCCTGACAATCCCCTGGCACTAGCAGGTAAGTAGCCTGACAATCCCCTGGCACTAGCAGGTAAGTAGCCTGACAATCCCCTGCCACTAGCAGGTAAGTAGCCTGACAACCCCCTGGCACTAGCAGGTAAGTAGCCTGAGTTGGGTGTTTGCCAGAGACTGGCCCATTGGGAGGGGTTGAACAACTAAAGGATCTGACTGTTTATAAAGAGAAAGGAGTCAACAACTAAAGGATCTGAATCAGTGTTGAAAAGGAGTCAACAACTAGAGGATCTGAATCAGTGTTTAAAAGGAGTCAACAACTGGAGGATCTGATTCAGTGTTTAAAAGGAGTCAACAACTAGAGGATCTGAATCAGTGTTTAAAAGGAGAAAGGAGTCAACAACTAGAGGATCTGAATCAGTGTTTAAAAGGAGTCAACAACTAGAGGATCTGAATCAGTGTGTAAAAGGAGTCAACAACTAGAGGATCTGATTCAGTGTTTAAAAGGAGTCAACAACTAGAGGATCTGATTCAGTGTTTAAAAGGAGTCAACAACTAGAGGATCTGAATCAGTGTTTAAAAGGAGTCAACAACTAGAGGATCTGAATCAGTGTTTAAAAGGAGAAAGGAGTCAACAACTAGAGGATCTGAATCAGTGTTTAAAAGGAGTCAACAACTAGAGGATCTGAATCAGTGTTTAAAAGGAGTCAACAACTAGAGGATCTGAATCAGTGTTTAAAAGGAGTCAACAACTAGAGGATCTGAATCAGTGTTTAAAAGGAGTCAACAACTAAAGGATCTGAATCAGTGTTTAAAAGGAGTCAACAACTGGAGGATCTGAATCAGTGTTTAAAAGGAGTCCCATCAGAACAGACACGCGTCACTCACTCCAACATGGCTTCAGCCTATTGTCTAACAACATGTTCGGTTTGATGCCTCTCCTAGAACATCTTCTGCTCGATGAGCCTGCTACAGGTTCTAACGGTTTGATGCCTCTCCTAGAACAGCTTCTGCTCGATGAGCCTGCTACAGGTTCTAACGGTTTGATGCCTCTCCTAGAACAGCTTCGGCTCGATGAGCCTGCTAAAGGTTCTAACGGTCTGATACCTCTCCTAGAACAGCTTCTGCTCGATGAGCCTGCTACAGGTTCTAACGGTCTGATACCTCTCCTAGAACAGCTTCTGCTCGATGAGCCTGCTACAGGTTCTAACGGTTTGATGCCTCTCCTAGAACAGCTTCTGCTCGATGAGCCTGCTACAGGTTCTAACGGTCTGATGCCTCTCCTAGAACAGCTTCTGCTCGATGAGCCTGCTACAGGTTCTAACGGTCTGATGCCTCTCCTAGAACAGCTTCTGCTCGATGAGCCTGCTACAGGTTCTAACGGTTTGATGCCTCTCCTAGAACAGCTTCTGCTCGATGAGCCTGCTACAGGTTCTAACGGTTTGATGCCTCTCCTAGAACAGCTTCTGCTCGATGAGCCTGCTACAGGTTCTAATGGTCTGATGCCTCTCCTAGAACAGCTTCTGCTCGATGAGCCTGCTACAGGTTCTAACGGTTTGATGCCTCTCCTAGAACAGCTTCTGCTCGATGAGCCTGCTACAGGTTCTAACGGTCTGATGCCTCTCCTAGAACAGCTTCTGCTCGATGAGCCTGCTACAGGTTCTAACGGTCTGATGCCTCTCCTAGAACAGCTTCTGCTCGATGAGCCTGCTACAGGTTCTAACGGTCTGATGCCTCTCCTAGAACATCTTCTGCTTGATGAGCCTGCTACAGGTTCTAACGGTCTGATACCTCTCCTAGAACAGCTTCTGCTCGATGAGCCTGCTACAGGTTCTAACGGTTTGATGCCTCTCCTAGAACAGCTTCTGCTCGATGAGCCTGCTACAGGTTCTAACGGCGTTCCGTTCAGCCGTGTCTTTAAAAAGGGGCCTGCTCCTTCATCACGTTGCCGCGGCAACAGACTCGACCAGCCTGTTATTGATACAGAAGAAGAGGAACAACAATAAATCAAATGAGAAAAGAAAATATCAAAAGAAAGACATTTTCCTCAACGAATCATCCAACTAAAACTAAAAACCTCACAACGTTGTCGTTGGATTACAGCCAGATTAGACCACAAGGTATTTGTTGACCAAAGTAGCTATTTCTGCAGAGTAAAGAGTCAACAGTTTTGCAGGAGGTTCTGTACCAGACCTGGGTCAAATACACGTGTTACCATTTTCAAATACTCCGAGGTACACCCCCCCCCTCTCCTCACATGCAGGGTGGGGAGATTCAGCACCTTTTGGGACGGTACCAGGCATATTCAAATCAATGTACTGGTCAGACTCGTGGCTGCATCATGTAGGAGGAGGTCAGTGTGTTTGGAGGAGCCTCTGCAGTCTACAGGAGGGCTGGGGGTCAGTGTGTTTGGAGGAGGGCTGGGGGTCAGTGTGTTTGGAGGAGGGCTGGGGGTCAGTGTGTTTGGAGGAGGGCTGGGGGTCAGTGTGTTTGGAGGAGCCTCTGCAGTCAGCAGGAGGGGGGGGGGGGGTCAGTGTGTTTGGAGGAGGGCTGGGGGTCAGTGTGTTTGGAGGAGTCTCTGCAGTCTACAGGAGGGCTGGGGGTCAGTGTGTTTGGAGGAGCCTCTGCAGTCTACAGGAGGGGGGGGGGGGGCAGTGTGTTTGGAGGAGCCTCTGCAGTCTACAGGAGGGCTGGGGGTCAGTGTGTTTGGAGGAGCCTCTGCAGTCTACAGGAGGGCTGGGGGTCAGTGTGTTTGGAGGAGCCTCTGCAGTCTACAGGAGGGCTGGGGGTCAGTGTGCCTGCAGGAGGGCTGGGGGTCAGTGTGTTTGGAGGAGCCTCTGCAGTCTACAGGAGGGCTGGGGGGGGGGGGGGGGGGGGGGGGGGGGGGGGGCGTGACTAATGTGTTGGTTCCCTTGTGAGGTTCCTTAAATCCATCAGCAGGCAATTGGCAGGAAGGAGGAATGTCTAACCCCTCCCAGGGCTCGGTAGAGAGGAGAGGAGAGGAGAGGAGAGGAGAGGAGAGGAGAGGAGAGGAGAGGAGAGGAGAGGCGAGGAGAGGCGAGGAGAGGAGAGCCAGACAGCCCTCTCCAACTCATCAGGACAGACAGACAGCCCTCTCCAACTCATCAGGACAGACAGACAGCCCTCTCCAACTCATCAGGACAGACAGACAGCCCTCTCCAACTCATTAGTTGAGTGTACTGCAGCAGCATACCCATGCTGGTATAAAGAGGGGCTCCAGGGACATGCCCTGCAGCCCTGGGGTCCAAACGAACACAGCCCCACTTCCTGTGGTCAGACAGAAATATAGCAACAGGATATGACATAATGGAAAATAACAAACAAAGAGAAAGTAGCATCAGGACAAGGAAACAGGAAGTCAGGGCTCTGGGGTCGAGCTGACTCGTCTACCGCTGTTATCATACCATCTGAATACAGCCACAGACCACTTCTTTCTGAAACGGAGGGAAACATTCAAACATGGCTCCTGAAATGTTTCCATGACAGAGGAGCAGTCAGATGTCTTCATCAGGTCTTCATCCTCCTCTGAAACAGAGCAGCAGATGTCTTCATCAGGTCTTCATCCTCCTCTTAAACAGAGCAGCAGATGTCTTCATCAGGTCTTCATCCTCCTCTTAAACAGAGCAGCAGATGTCTTCATCAGGTCTTCATCCTCCTCTGAAACAGAGCAGCAGATGTCTTTCATCAGGTCTTCATCCTCCTCTGAAACAGAGCAGCAGATGTCTTCATCAGGTCTTCATCCTCCTCTGAAACAGAGCAGCAGATGTCTTCATCAGGTCTTCATCCTCCTCTGAAACAGAGCAGCAGATGTCTTCATCAGGTCTTCATCCTCCTCTGAAACAGAGCAGTCATATATCTTCATCAGGTCTTCATCCTCCTCTGAAACAGAGCAGCAGATGTCTTCATCAGGTCTTCATCGTCCTCTGAAACAGAGCAGCAGATGTCTTCATCAGGTCTTCATCGTCCTCTGACTTCCTGATACAGTAACTCTGGAGGAGCAGGACAGGCCTAATGTGGACAATCAGCTGTAGACACAGACAGGGACTGGCATGGTTCTCTCTCAACACAATGCCTCGTAGTAACAGACACAGACAGGGACTGGCATGGTTCTCTCTCAACACAATGCCTCGTAGTAACAGACACAGACAGGGACTGGCATGGTTCTCTCTCAACACAATGCCTCGTAGTAACAGACACAGACAGGGACTGGCATGGTTCTCTCTCAACACAATGCCTCGTAGTAACAGACACAGACAGGGACTGGCATGGTTCTCTCTCAACACAATGCCTCGTAGTAACAGACAGGGACTGGCATGGTTCTCTCTCAACACAATGCCTCGTAGTAACAGACAGGGACTGGCATGGTTCTCTCTCAACACAATGCCTCGTAGTAACAGACACAGACAGGGACTGGCATGGTTCTCTCTCAACACAATGCCTCGTAGTAACAGACAGGGACTGGCATGGTTCTCTCTCAACACAATGCCTCGTAGTAACAGACACAGACAGGGACTGGCATGGTTCTCTCTCAACACAATGCCTCGTAGTAACAGACACAGACAGGGACTGGCATGGTTCTCTCTCAACACAATGCCTCGTAGTAACAGACACAGACAGGGACTGGCATGGTTCTCTCTCAACACAATGCCTCGTAGTAACAGACACAGACAGGGACTGGCATGGTTCTCTCTCAACACAATGCCTCGTAGTAACAGACAGGGACTGGCATGGTTCTCTCTCAACACAATGCCTCGTAGTAACAGACACAGACAGGGACTGGCATGGTTCTCTCTCAACACAATGCCTCGTAGTAACAGACAGGGACTGGCATGGTTCTCTCTCAACACAATGCCTCGTAGTAACAGACACAGACAGGGACTGGCATGGTTCTCTCTCAACACAATGCCTCGTAGTAACAGACACAGACAGGGACTGGCATGGTTCTCTCTCAACACAATGCCTCGTAGTAACAGACACAGACAGGGACTGGCATGGTTCTCTCTCAACACAATGCCTCGTAGTAACAGACACAGACAGGGACTGGCATGGTTCTCTCAACACAATGCCTCGTAGTAACAGACACAGACAGGGACTGGCATGGTTCTCTCTCAACACAATGCCTCGTAGTAACAGACACAGACAGGGACTGGCATGGTTCTCTCTCAACACAATGCCTCGTAGTAAAAGACACAGACAGGGACTGGCATGGTTCTCTCTCAACACAATGCCTCGTAGTAACAGACAGGGACTGGCATGGTTCTCTCTCAACACAATGCCTCGTAGTAAAAGACACAGACAGAGACTGGCATGGTTCTCTCTCAACACAATGCCTCGTAGTAACAGACAGGGACTGGCATGGTTCTCTCTCAACACAATGCCTCGTAGTAAAAGACACAGACAGGGACTGGCATGGTTCTCTCTCAACACAATGCCTCGTAGTAAAAGACACAGACAGGGACTGGCATGGTTCTCTCTCAACACAATGCCTCGTAGTAAAAGACACAGACAGGGACTGGCATGGTTCTCTCAACACAATGCCTCATAGTAAAAGACACAGACAGGGACTGGCATGGTTCTCTCTCAACACAATGCCTCGTAGTAACAGACACAGACAGGGACTGGCATGGTTCTCTCAACACAATGCCTCGTAGTAAAAGACACAGACAGAGACTGGCATGGTTCTCTCAACACAATGCCTCGTAGTAAAAGACACAGACAGGGACTGGCATGGTTCTCTCTCAACACAATGCCTCGTAGTAAAAGACACAGACAGGGACTGGCATGGTTCTCTCTCAACACAATGCCTCGTAGTAACAGACACAGACAGGGACTGGCATGGTTCTCTCTCAACACAATGCCTTGTAGTAAAAGACACAGACAGGGACTGGCATGGTTCTCTCTCAACACAATGCCTCGTAGTAACAGACAGGGACTGGCATGGTTCTCTCAACACAATGCCTCGTAGTAACAGACACAGACAGGGACTGGCATGGTTCTCTCTCAACACAATGCCTCGTAGTAACAGACACAGACAGGGACTGGCATGGTTCGCTCTCAACACAATGCCTCGTAGTAACAGACAGGGACTGGCATGGTTCTCTCTCAACACAATGCCTCGTAGTAAAAGACACAGACAGGCATGGTTCTCTCTCAACACAATGCCTCGTAGTAGCAGACACAGACAGGGACTGGCATGGTTCTCTCTCTCAACACAATGCCTCGTAGTAACAGACAGTTGTTTAACTCTGACCAGACTGCCACCCTGATAATTATTCACACCACTCTCTCAGGGCTTCCCAGCAGGTTAAGACAGAACGGATGACCCAGCACGATGACCCACTCTGAGTGGTGATATTCATCAACACAAGCACGCCTGATAATTCCCTCAGGGGAGCTGACTGGGATCCAATCAGCACGCCTGATAATTCCCTCAGGGGAGTTCACTTCCTGCTAGCTGTTTGTTAATTTCCAACAATAAGACATTAAGAGTGAGAATGTTTAGTCATGAATGTCAGTCCTGTCAGAGGCAGTGTTAGGGCCTGGGTAACACCGTGTGTTTGATAAGCAGTATTAGGACCTGGGTAACACCATGTGTTGGATAAGCAGTGTTAGGACCTGGGTAACACCATGTGTTTGATAAGCAGTGTTAGGGCCTGGGTAACACCATGTGTTTGATAAGCAGTGTTAGGGCCTGGGTAACACCATGTGTTTGATAAGCAGTGTTAGGGCCTGGGTAACACCATGTGTTGGATAAGCAGTGTTAGGACCTGGGTAACACCGTGTGTTTGATAAGCAGTATTAGGACCTGGGTAACACCGTGTGTTTGATAAGCAGTGTTAGGGCCTGGGTAACACCATGTGTTTGATAAGCAGTATTAGGACCTGGGTAACACCATGTGTTTGATAAGCAGTGTGTTTGATAAGCAGTGTGTTTGATAAGCAGTGTTAGGGCCTGGGTAACACCGTGTGTTTGATAAGCAGTGTTAGGACCTGGGTAACACCATGTGTTTGATAAGCAGTGTTAGGACCTGGGTAACACCGTGTGTTTGATAAGCAGTGTTAGGACCTGGGTAACACCATGTGTTTGATAAGCAGTGTTAGGACCTGGGTAACACCATGTGTTTGATAAGCAGTGTTAGGACCTGGGTAACACCATGTGTTTGATAAGCAGTGTTAGGACCTGGGTAACACCATGTGTTTGATAAGCAGTGTTAGGACCTGGGTAACACCATGTGTTTGATAAGCAGTGTTAGGGCCTGGGTAACACCATGTGTTTGATAAGCAGTGTTAGGACCTGGGTAACACCGTGTGTTTGATAAGCAGTGTTGGGGCCTGGGTAACACCGTGTGTTTGATAAGCAGTGTGTTTGATAAGCAGTGTTAGGACCTGGGTAACACCATGTGTTTGATAAGCAGTGTGTTTGATAAGCAGTGTTAGGACCTGGGTAACACCGTGTGTTTGATAAGCAGTGTTAGGACCTGGGTAACACCATGTGTTTGATAAGCAGTGTGTTTGATTAGCAGTGTGTTTGATAAGCAGTGTTAGGACCTGGGTAACACCATGTGTTTGATAAGCAGTGTTAGGACCTGGGTAACACCGTGTGTTTGATAAGCAGTGTGTTTGATAAGCAGTGTGTTTGATAAGCAGTGTGTTTGATAAGCAGTGTTAGGACCTGGGTAACACCGTGTGTTTGATAAGCAGTGTGTTTGATAAGCAGTGTGTTTGATAAGCAGTGTGTTTGATAAGCAGTGTTAGGACCTGGGTAACACCGTGTGTTGGATAAGCAGTGTTAGGACCTGGGTAACACCATGTGTTTGATAAGCAGTGTTAGGACCTGGGTAACACCATGTGTTTGATAAGCAGTGTTAGGACCTGGGTAACACCGTGTGTTTGATAAGCAGTGTTGGGGCCTGGGTAACACCATGTGTTGGATAAGCAGTGTTAGGACCTGGGTAACACCATGTGTTGGATAAGCAGTGTTAGGACCTGGGTAACACCGTGTGTTTGATAAGCAGTGTTAGGACCTGGGTAACACCATGTGTTTGATAAGCAGTGTGTTTGATAAGCAGTGTGTTTGATAAGCAGTGTGTTTGATAAGCAGTGTTGGGGCCTGGGTAACACCATGTGTTTGATAAGCAGTGTTAGGACCTGGGTAACACCATGTGTTTGATAAGCAGTGTTAGGGCCTGGGTAACACCATGTGTTTGATAAGCAGTGTTAGGACCTGGGTAACACCATGTGTTGGATAAGCAGTGTTAGGACCTGGGTAACACCATGTGTTTGATAAGCAGTGTGTTTGATAAGCAGTGTGTTTGATAAGCAGTGTTAGGGCCTCGGTAACACCATGTGTTTGATAAGCAGTGTTAGGACCTGGGTAACTTATACTAAAACACGTGACAGTCTATGAGCCCGGGGGAAGTGAAACAACCCCAGAGAGGTCACAGGTCATCAACGCAATGAGTGTCGAATTTACTTAACAGAAGGTTCATTTGGGACGTGTGGCTTCTTTGATGGAATAGAAGGTCCGTAGTGATTAGGTTATTATGAGTGTACTGATATACGTAGGACACGTGGCATCCCAACACTATCTGGGAGTTGGTCCGTAGTGATTAGGTTGTGACATCCCAACACTATCTGGGAGTTGGTCCGTAGTGATTAGGTTGTGACATCCCAACACTATCTGGGAGTTGGTCCGTAGTGATTAGGTTGTGACATCCCAACACTATCTGGGAGTTGGTCCGTAGTGATTAGGTTGTGACATCCCAACACTATCTGGGAGTTGGTCCGTAGTGATTAGGTTGTGACATCCCAACACTATCTGGGAGTTGGTCCGTAGTGATTAGGTTGTGACATCCCAACACTATCTGGGAGTTGGTCCGTAGTGATTAGGTTGTGGCATCCCAACACTATCTGGGAGTTGGTCCGTAGTGATTAGGTTGTGACATCCCAACACTATCTGGGAGTTGGTCCGTAGTGATTAGGTTGTGACATCCCAACACTATCTGGGAGTTGTGCCTGCCATCACACGCGTAATCAGCCTCATTGGCTGGAACGGTCCCACCTGACCTGGCCTCCTCCTGACTGCCTTCCATTACTTTGCATTGTTAGAGCGGCCAATGGAGTGTCTGGTCAATGTAATGGATCATCTGTGGCTAGGCTGAGGATAGGCTGAGGCTGAGGATAGGCTGAGGCTAGGCTGAGGCTGAGGATAGGCTGAGGATAGGCTGAGGCTGAGGCTGAGGATAGGCTGAGGACAGACTCTACAGCTGTAGTCTCTGTGTTGTAGCAGACAGAACACCCTGGTTTTCAAACCGGTCAAGAACTTTATTTTTCTGGAGGGAACAGTGGAATTGGTTCCGTTCAGAAGGAACCATCTAAAGCCGCTAGTCATCGTGATAGCGAGAGCTGCTTTTCAGAACAGAAATCAGAGCAGACAACAGCATTCAGACATGTAGCACAGCCAGAGTCCTCTCTCTGCTGAACAAATAACCCCTCTTCCATATCACCCCCCAAACAACAGCTTGACATTCAGACATGTAGCACAGCCAGAGTCCTCTCTGCTGAACAAATAACCCCTCTTCCATATCACCCCCCAAACAACAGCTGCTTCCACTGATAGTGTTGCAAGGTTCAACTCTGTGAGGCTGCGTCCTTACATCTCATTTACTGCATGTATTCTGACCAGGGCCCCACAGGGGCGGCACTCTAGCCCGAACCCGCGGCCTCGAAAAACCTGCCATTATTTCAGGTCCAATCATGGGAGAGTGGGTGTTTTCAGAGTGCCTCTGGTGAACCTCAAAACAACCTAAAATCACTATTTCCCATAAACCTGTCTGAGTTTCAGCTCAAGCTGAGCTGAAGAGCGGTCGGGTCGGTGTTGTGAATGTCTTTCTGTGGTGGTACAACACTGTATGCTACCATTAGGAGAGATGGTCAACTGACACCATTAGGAGAGATGGTCAACTGACACCATTAGGAGAGATGGTCAACTGACACCATTAGGAGAGATGGTCAACTGACACCATTAGGAGAGATGGTCAACTGACACCATTAGGAGAGATGGTCAACTGACACCATTAGGAGAGATGGTCAACTGACACCATTAGGAGAGATGGTCAACTGACACCATTAAGAGAGATGGTCAACTGACACCATTAAGAGAGATGGTCAACTGACACCATTAGGAGAGATGGTCAACTGACACCATTAGGAGAGATGGTCAACTGACACCATTAGGAGAGATGGTCAACTGACACCATTAGGAGAGATGGTCAAATGACACCATTAGGAGAGATGGTCAACTGACACCATTAGGAGAGATGGTCAACTGACACCATTAGGAGAGATGGTCAACTGACACCATTAGGAGAGATGGTACACTGACACCATTAGGAGAGATGGTCAACTGACACCATTAGGAGAGATGGTCAACTGACACCATTAGGAGAGTTGGTAAACTGACACCATTAGGAGAGATGGTAAACTGACACCATTAGGAGAGATGGTAAACTGACACCATTAGGAGAGATGGTAAACTGACACCATTAGGAGAGATGGTCAACTGACACCATTAGGAGAGATGGTCAACTGACACCATTAGGAGAGATGGTCAACTGACACCATTAGGAGAGATGGTCAACTGACACCATTAGGAGAGATGGTAAACTGACACCATTAGGAGAGATGGTAAACTGACACCATTAGGAGAGATGGTACACTGACACCATTAGGAGATATGGTAAACTGACACTATTAGGATAGATGGTCCACTGACACCATTAGGAGAGATGGTCAACTGACACCATTAGGAGAGATGGTCAACTGACACCATTAGGAGAGACGGTCAACTGACACCATTAGGAGAGATGGTCAACTGACACCATGTCTTTACATCCAGCCTTAGTACAGCGCCGGACACACAGAGGCGTATCAGAGGGGATAAGTACTCATCTGGGGACTGTGACTGTCATGTTAAATTAAACTGGCCTAAGAAGTACTCATCTGGGGACTGTGGCATTAAATTAAACTGGCCTAATAAGTACTCATCTGGGGACTGTGACGTTAAATTAAACTGGCCTAAGAAGTACTCATCTGGGGACTGTGACGTTAAATTAAACTGGCCTAAGAAGTACTCATCTGGGGACTGTGGCGTTAAATTAAACTGGCCTAAGAAGAAAGCACGGAAAAACCGTCAAGAGATATCGGATTGGATTGACAGAGAGACACGAGCTATCTACTTCCACCTACGCATTAACCACCCACCTGGAACGACACACACACACGCGCACACGCACACACACACACACACACAGACACAGACACAGACACACACACAGACACACACACACACACACACAGGTTGGTCTATGAGATGTGTGTATTCTGGCTGAGGACAGAGGACTGATATAACACAATAGCAGCCTGGTGTCACCATGGTAATCTCCTCCCTCTGATCAGGGAGACAAGTCCTAAACCATCTCTGACTGGTCTCTCTGTGTCTCTCAGCTTTAGGACCAGGCAGCTTGTTTCTCTCACTGTGGTTTTCAGTCTCTGATCAGCTTCAGGACCAGCTGACTGGCCTGTGTCCCTCCCTGCTGTTAGTCTCTCTGATCAGCTTCAGGACCAGCTGACTGGCCTGTGTCCCTCCCTGCTGTTAGTCTTTCTGACCAGCTGACTGGCCTGTGTCCCTCCCTGCTGTTAGTCTTTCTGACCAGACCACTGGCCTGTGTCCCTCCCTGCTGTTAGTCTCTCTGATCAGCTGACTGGCCTGTGTCCCTCCCTGCTGTTAGTCTCTCTGATCAGCTTCAGGACCAGCTGACTGGCCTGTGTCCCTCCCTGCTGTT
Organism: Oncorhynchus kisutch; assembly: GCF_002021735.2. Classification (NCBI taxonomy): domain Eukaryota; kingdom Metazoa; phylum Chordata; class Actinopteri; order Salmoniformes; family Salmonidae; genus Oncorhynchus; species Oncorhynchus kisutch. The sequence goes on from NW_022261979.1 coordinate 13,958,868, forward strand.
AGTCTTTCTGACCAGACCACTGGCCTGTGTCCCTCCCTGCTGTTAGTCTCTCTGATCAGCTGACTGGCCTGTGTCCCTCCCTGCTGTTAGTCTCTCTGAGCTGACTGGCCTGTGTCCCTCCCTGCTGTTAGTCTTTCTGACCAGACCACTGGCCTGTGTCCCTCCCTGCTGTTAGTCTCTCTGATCAGCTGACTGGCCTGTGTCCCTCCCTGCTGTTAGTCTCTCTGAGCTGACTGGCCTGTGTCCCTCCCTGCTGTTAGTCTCTCTGATCAGCTGACTGGCCTGTGTCCCTCCCTGCTGTTAGTCTCTCTGATCAGCTGACTGGCCTGTGTCCCTCCCTGCTGTTAGTCTCTCTGAGCTGACTGGCCTGTGTCCCTCCCTGCTGTTAGTCTCTCTGATCAGCTGACTGGCCTGTGTCCCTCCCTGCTGTTAGTCTCTCTGATCAGCTGACTGGCCTGTGTCCCTCCCTGCTGTTAGTCTCTCTGACCAGACCACTGGCCTGTGTCCCTCCCTGCTGTTAGTCTCTCTGAGCTGACTGGCCTGTGTCCCTCCCTGCTGTTAGTCTTTCTGACCAGACCACTGGCCTGTGTCCCTCCCTGCTGTTAGTCTCTCTGATCAGCTGACTGGCCTGTGTCCCTCCCTGCTGTTAGTCTCTCTGAGCTGACTGGCCTGTGTCCCTCCCTGCTGTTAGTCTCTCTGAGCTGACTGGCCTGTGTCCCTCCCTGCTGTTAGTCTCTCTGATCAGCTGACTGGCCTGTGTCCCTCCCTGCTGTTAGTCTCTCTGATCAGCTGACTGGCCTGTGTCCCTCCCTGCTGTTAGTCTCTCTGATCAGCTGACTGGCCTGTGTCCCTCCCTGCTGTTAGTCTCTCTGATCAGCTGACTGGCCTGTGTCCCTCCCTGCTGTTAGTCTCTCTGATCAGCTGACTGGCCTGTGTCCCTCCCTGCTGTTAGTCTCTCTGATCAGCTGACTGGCCTGTGTCCCTCCCTGCTGTTAGTCTCTCTGATCAGCTGACTGGCCTGTGTCCCTCCCTGCTGTTAGTCTCTCTGATCAGCTGACTGGCCTGTGTCCCTCCCTGCTGTTAGTCTCTCTGAGCTGACTGGCCTGTGTCCCTCCTTGCTGTTAGTCTCTCTGATCAGCTGACTGGCCTGTGTCCCTCCCTGCTGTTAGTCTCTCTGAGCTGACTGGCCTGTGTCCCTCCCTGCTGTTAGTCTCTCTGATCAGCTGACTGGCCTGTGTCCCTCCCTGCTGTTAGTCTTTCTGATCAGCTGACTGGCCTGTGTCCCTCCCTGCTGTTAGTCTCTCTGATCAGCTGACTGGCCTGTGTCCCTCCCTGCTGTTAGTCTCTCTGAGCTGACTGGCCTGTGTCCCTCCCTGCTGTTAGTCTCTCTGATCAGCTGACTGGCCTGTGTCCCTCCCTGCTGTTAGTCTCTCTGATCAGCTGACTGGCCTGTGTCCCTCCCTGCTGTTAGTCTCTCTGATCAGCTGACTGGCCTGTGTCCCTCCCTGCTGTTAGTCTCTCTGATCAGCTGACTGGCCTGTGTCCCTCCCTGCTGTTAGTCTCTCTGAGCTGACTGGCCTGTGTCCCTCCCTGCTGTTAGTCTCTCTGATCAGCTGACTGGCCTGTGTCCCTCCCTGCTGTTAGTCTCTCTGAGCTGACTGGCCTGTGTCCCTCCCTGCTGTTAGTCTCTCTGAGCTGACTGGCCTGTGTCCCTCCCTGCTGTTAGTCTCTCTGATCAGCTGACTGGCCTGTGTCCCTCCCTGCTGTTAGTCTCTCTGATCAGCTGACTGGCCTGTGTCCCTCCCTGCTGTTAGTCTCTCTGAGCTGACTGGCCTGTGTCCCTCCCTGCTGTTAGTCTCTCTGAGCTGACTGGCCTGTGTCCCTCCCTGCTGTTAGTCTCTCTGATCAGCTGACTGGCCTGTGTCCCTCCCTGCTGTTAGTCTCTCTGATCAGCTGACTGGCCTGTGTCCCTCCCTGCTGTTAGTCTCTCTGACCAGCTGACTGGCCTTTGTCCCTCCCTGCTGTTAGTCTTTCTGACCAGACCACTGGCCTGTGTCCCTCCCTGCTGTTAGTCTCTCTGATCAGCTGACTGGCCTGTGTCCCTCCCTGCTGTTAGTCTCTCTGATCAGCTGACTGGCCTGTGTCCCTCCCTGCTGTTAGTCTCTCTGACCAGCTGACTGGCCTGTGTCCCTCCCTGCTGTTAGTCTCTCTGAGCTGACTGGCCTGTGTCCCTCCCTGCTGTTAGTCTCTCTGATCAGCTTCAGGACCAGCTGACTGGCCTGTGTCCCTCCCTGCTGTTAGTCTTTCTGACCAGACCACTGGCCTGTGTCCCTCCCTGCTGTTAGTCTCTCTGATCAGCTGACTGGCCTGTGTCCCTCCCTGCTGTTAGTCTCTCTGATCAGCTGACTGGCCTGTGTCCCTCCCTGCTGTTAGTCTCTCTGAGCTGACTGGCCTGTGTCCCTCCCTGCTGTTAGTCTCTCTGATCAGCTGACTGGCCTGTGTCCCTCCCTGCTGTTAGTCTCTCTGATCAGCTGACTGGCCTGTGTCCCTCCCTGCTGTTAGTCTCTCTGAGCTGACTGGCCTGTGTCCCTCCCTGCTGTTAGTCTCTCTGATCAGCTGACTGGCCTGTGTCCCTCCCTGCTGTTAGTCTCTCTGATCAGCTGACTGGCCTGTGTCCCTCCCTGCTGTTAGTCTCTCTGATCAGCTGACTGGCCTGTGTCCCTCCCTGCTGTTAGTCTCTCTGATCAGCTGACTGGCCTGTGTCCCTCCCTGCTGTTAGTCTCTCTGAGCTGACTGGCCTGTGTCCCTCCCTGCTGTTAGTCTCTCTGATCAGCTGACTGGCCTGTGTCCCTCCCTGCTGTTAGTCTCTCTGAGCTGACTGGCCTGTGTCCCTCCCTGCTGTTAGTCTCTCTGAGCTGACTGGCCTGTGTCCCTCCCTGCTGTTAGTCTCTCTGATCAGCTGACTGGCCTGTGTCCCTCCCTGCTGTTAGTCTCTCTGATCAGCTGACTGGCCTGTGTCCCTCCCTGCTGTTAGTCTCTCTGAGCTGACTGGCCTGTGTCCCTCCCTGCTGTTAGTCTCTCTGAGCTGACTGGCCTGTGTCCCTCCCTGCTGTTAGTCTCTCTGATCAGCTGACTGGCCTGTGTCCCTCCCTGCTGTTAGTCTCTCTGATCAGCTGACTGGCCTGTGTCCCTCCCTGCTGTTAGTCTCTCTGACCAGCTGACTGGCCTTTGTCCCTCCCTGCTGTTAGTCTTTCTGACCAGACCACTGGCCTGTGTCCCTCCCTGCTGTTAGTCTCTCTGATCAGCTGACTGGCCTGTGTCCCTCCCTGCTGTTAGTCTCTCTGATCAGCTGACTGGCCTGTGTCCCTCCCTGCTGTTAGTCTCTCTGACCAGCTGACTGGCCTGTGTCCCTCCCTGCTGTTAGTCTCTCTGAGCTGACTGGCCTGTGTCCCTCCCTGCTGTTAGTCTCTCTGATCAGCTTCAGGACCAGCTGACTGGCCTGTGTCCCTCCCTGCTGTTAGTCTTTCTGACCAGACCACTGGCCTGTGTCCCTCCCTGCTGTTAGTCTCTCTGATCAGCTGACTGGCCTGTGTCCCTCCCTGCTGTTAGTCTCTCTGATCAGCTGACTGGCCTGTGTCCCTCCCTGCTGTTAGTCTCTCTGAGCTGACTGGCCTGTGTCCCTCCCTGCTGTTAGTCTCTCTGATCAGCTGACTGGCCTGTGTCCCTCCCTGCTGTTAGTCTCTCTGATCAGCTGACTGGCCTGTGTCCCTCCCTGCTGTTAGTCTCTCTGATCAGCTGACTGGCCTGTGTCCCTCCCTGCTGTTAGTCTCTCTGACCAGAGTACTGGCCTGTGTCCCTCCCTGCTGTTAGTCTCTCTGAGCTGACTGGCCTGTGTCCCTCCCTGCTGTTAGTCTCTCTGATCAGCTGACTGGCCTGTGTCCCTCCCTGCTGTTAGTCTCTCTGATCAGCTGACTGGCCTGTGTCCCTCCCTGCTGTTAGTCTCTCTGAGCTGACTGGCCTGTGTCCCTCCCTGCTGTTAGTCTCTCTGATCAGCTGACTGGCCTGTGTCCCTCCCTGCTGTTAGTCTCTCTGATCAGCTGACTGGCCTGTGTCCCTCCCTGCTGTTAGTCTCTCTGATCAGCTGACTGGCCTGTGTCCCTCCCTGCTGTTAGTCTCTCTGACCAGAGTACTGGCCTGTGTCCCTCCCTGCTGTTAGTCTCTCTGAGCTGACTGGCCTGTGTCCCTCCCTGCTGTTAGTCTCTCTGATCAGCTGACTGGCCTGTGTCCCTCCCTGCTGTTAGTCTCTCTGAGCTGACTGGCCTGTGTCCCTCCCTGCTGTTAGTCTTTCTGACCAGACCACTGGCCTGTGTCCCTCCCTGCTGTTAGTCTCTCTGATCAGCTGACTGGCCTGTGTCCCTCCCTGCTGTTAGTCTCTCTGAGCTGACTGGCCTGTGTCCCTCCCTGCTGTTAGTCTCTCTGAGCTGACTGGCCTGTGTCCCTCCCTGCTGTTAGTCTCTCTGATCAGCTGACTGGCCTGTGTCCCTCCCTGCTGTTAGTCTCTCTGATCAGCTGACTGGCCTGTGTCCCTCCCTGCTGTTAGTCTCTCTGATCAGCTTCAGGACCAGCTGACTGGCCTGTGTCCCTCCCTGCTGTTAGTCTTTCTGACCAGACCACTGGCCTGTGTCCCTCCCTGCTGTTAGTCTCTCTGATCAGCTGACTGGCCTGTGTCCCTCCCTGCTGTTAGTCTCTCTGATCAGCTTCAGGACCAGCTGACTGGCCTGTGTCCCTCCCTGCTGTTAGTCTTTCTGACCAGACCACTGGCCTGTGTCCCTCCCTGCTGTTAGTCTCTCTGATCAGCTGACTGGCCTGTGTCCCTCCCTGCTGTTAGTCTCTCTGATCAGCTGACTGGCCTGTGTCCCTCCCTGCTGTTAGTCTCTCTGAGCTGACTGGCCTGTGTCCCTCCCTGCTGTTAGTCTCTCTGATCAGCTGACTGGCCTGTGTCCCTCCCTGCTGTTAGTCTCTCTGATCAGCTGACTGGCCTGTGTCCCTCCCTGCTGTTAGTCTTTCTGACCAGACCACTGGCCTGTGTCCCTCCCTGCTGTTAGTCTCTCTGATCAGCTGACTGGCCTGTGTCCCTCCCTGCTGTTAGTCTCTCTGATCAGCTGACTGGCCTGTGTCCCTCCCTGCTGTTAGTCTCTCTGATCAGCTGACTGGCCTGTGTCCCTCCCTGCTGTTAGTCTCTCTGAGCTGACTGGCCTGTGTCCCTCCCTGCTGTTAGTCTCTCTGATCAGCTGACTGGCCTGTGTCCCTCCCTGCTGTTAGTCTCTCTGAGCTGACTGGCCTGTGTCCCTCCCTGCTGTTAGTCTCTCTGATCAGCTGACTGGCCTGTGTCCCTCCCTGCTGTTAGTCTCTCTGATCAGCTGACTGGCCTGTGTCCCTCCCTGCTGTTAGTCTCTCTGAGCTGACTGGCCTGTGTCCCTCCCTGCTGTTAGTCTCTCTGAGCTGACTGGCCTGTGTCCCTCCCTGCTGTTAGTCTCTCTGATCAGCTGACTGGCCTGTGTCCCTCCCTGCTGTTAGTCTCTCTGACCAGCTGACTGGCCTGTGTCCCTCCCTGCTGTTAGTCTTTCTGACCAGACCACTGGCCTGTGTCCCTCCCTGCTGTTAGTCTCTCTGATCAGCTGACTGGCCTGTGTCCCTCCCTGCTGTTAGTCTCTCTGATCAGCTGACTGGCCTGTGTCCCTCCCTGCTGTTAGTCTCTCTGACCAGCTGACTGGCCTGTGTCCCTCCCTGCTGTTAGTCTCTCTGAGCTGACTGGCCTGTGTCCCTCCCTGCTGTTAGTCTCTCTGATCAGCTGACTGGCCTGTGTCCCTCCCTGCTGTTAGTCTCTCTGAGCTGACTGGCCTGTGTCCCTCCCTGCTGTTCCTCTGTAGCTCTGACAAAAGTTGTGTCATCCTTCCTCTGAGAGGACAACTCCCCGCTGGCCAGCGCATGCTAGACCAACCTAGCTGAGCACGCACACACACACACACACACACACACACACACACACACACACACACACACACACACACACACACACACACACACACGCACACACACGCACACACACACACACACACACGCAGAGCCCCGACCCACCCCTATCTCCCCAGACAGGGGAGAATCAATGAGAGTGAGTCATCGTGGGGAGAGTAAAGAGTCATTGTGGGGGGGTAAAGAGTCATTGTGGGGGGGGGGGGGGGGGAAGAGAGTGAGTCATTGTGGGGAGGGTAAAGAGAGTGAGTCATTGTGGGGGGGTAAAGAGTCATTGTGGGGGGGGGAAGAGAGTGAGTCATTGTGGGGGGGTTGAGAGAGTGAGTCATAGTCATTGTGGGGGGGAAAGAGAGTGAGTCATTGTGGGGGGGTTGAGAGAGTGAGTCATTGTGGGGGGCTAAAGAGTCATTGTGGGGAGGGTAAAGAGTGAGTCATTGTGGGGAGGGTAAATAGTCATTATGGGGAGGGTAAAGAGTCATTGTGGGGAGGGTAAAGAGTCATTGTGGGGAGGGTAAAGAGTCATTGTGGGGGGGTAAAGAGTCATTGTGGGGAGGGTAAAGAGTCATTGTGGGGAGGGTAAAGAGCCGTCACAGAAACACAGATCTGTCAAGAGGCAGAGACTTTATCCCCTCAAAACGGGTAAATATCACATTATGTTAAAACTGGCAGAAAGATGTGTGTTCCTTTGCACATTATATATCCGCAATATACACCCGCAATATACACCCGCAACATATACACCCTCAACATATAACCACAACATATACACCCGCAACATATACACCCACAACATATACACCCGCAACATATACACCCTCAACATATACACCCTCAACATATACACCCTCAACATATACACCCTCAACATATACACCCGCAACATATACACCCTCAACATATACACCCGCAACATATAACCACAACATATATACCCTGGGTTGGCAGAGCACTACATTGCTGCCTGCTATAGGATGAGGGACAGTGTCTGACAGACCATTGCTGCCTGCTATAGGATGAGGGACAGTGTCTGACAGACCATTGCTGCCTGCTATAGGATGAGGGACAGTGTCTGACAGACCATTGCTGCCTGCTATAGGATGAGGGACAGTGTCTGACAGACCATTGCTGCCTGCTATAGGATGAGGGACAGTGTCTGACAGACCATTGCTGCCTGCTATAGGATGAGGGACAGTGTCTGACAGACCATTGCTGCCTGCTATAGGATGAGGGACAGTGTCTGACAGACCATTGCTGCCTGCTATAGGATGAGGGACAGTGTCTGACAGACCATTGCTGCCTGCTATAGGATGAGGGACAGTGTCTGACAGACCATTGCTGCCTGCTATAGGATGAGGGACAGTGTCTGACAGACCATTGCTGCCTGCTATAGGATGAGGGACAGTGTCTGACAGACCATTGCTGCCTGCTATAGGATGAGGGACAGTGTCTGACAGACCATTGCTGCCTGCTATAGGATGAGGGACAGTGTCTGACAGACCATTGCTGCCTGCTATAGGATGAGGGACAGTGTCTGACAGACCATTGCTGCCTGCTATAGGATGAGGGACAGTGTCTGACAGACCATTGCTGCCTGCTATAGGATGAGGGACAGTGTCTGACAGACCATTGCTGCCTGCTATAGGATGAGAGACAGTGTCTGACAGACCATTGCTGCCTGCTATAGGATGAGGGACAGTGTCTGACAGACCATTGCTGCCTGCTATAGGATGAGGGACAGTGTCTGACAGACCATTGCTGCCTGCTATAGGATGAGGGACAGTGTCTGACAGACCATTGCTGCCTGCTATAGGATGAGGGACAGTGTCTGACAGACCATTGCTGCCTGCTATAGGATGAGGGACAGTGTCTGACAGACCATTGCTGCCTGCTATAGGATGAGGGACAGTGTCTGACAGACCATTGCTGCCTGCTATAGGATGAGGGACAGTGTCTGACAGACCATTGCTGCCTGCTATAGGATGAGGGACAGTGTCTGACAGACCATTGCTGCCTGCTATAGGATGAGGGACAGTGTCTGACAGACCATTGCTGCCTGCTATAGGATGAGGGACAGTGTCTGACAGACCATTGCTGCCTGCTATAGGATGAGGGACAGTGTCTGACAGACCATTGCTGCCTGCTATAGGATGAGGGACAGTGTCTGACAGACCATTGCTGCCTGCTATAGGATGAGGGACAGTGTCTGACAGACCATTGCTGCCTGCTATAGGATGAGGGACAGTGTCTGACAGACCATTGCTGCCTGCTATAGGATGAGGGACAGTGTCTGACAGACCATTGCTGCCTGCTATAGGATGAGGGACAGTGTCTGACAGACCATTGCTGCCTGCTATAGGATGAGGGACAGTGTCTGACAGACCATTGCTGCCTGCTATAGGATGAGGGACAGTGTCTGACAGACCATTGCTGCCTGCTATAGGATGAGGGACAGTGTCTGACAGACCATTGCTGCCTGCTATAGGATGAGGGACAGTGTCTGACAGACCATTGCTGCCTGCTATAGGATGAGGGACAGTGTCTGACAGACCATTGCTGCCTGCTATAGGATGAGGGACAGTGTCTGACAGACCATTGCTGCCTGCTATAGGATGAGGGACAGTGTCTGACAGACCATTGCTGCCTGCTATAGGATGAGGGACAGTGTCTGACAGACCATTGCTGCCTGCTATAGGATGAGGGACAGTGTCTGACAGACCATTGCTGCCTGCTATAGGATGAGGGACAGTGTCTGACAGACCAACCATGTACTCTATGTGGGTTGGCAGAGCACTACATTGCTGCCTGCTATAGGATGAGGGACAGTGTCTGACAGACCATTGCTGCCTGCTATAGGATGAGGGACAGTGTCTGACAGACCATTGCTGCCTGCTATAGGATGAGGGACAGTGTCTGACAGACCATTGCTGCCTGCTATAGGATGAGGGACAGTGTCTGACAGACCATTGCTGCCTGCTATAGGATGAGGGACAGTGTCTGACAGACCATTGCTGCCTGCTATAGGATGAGAGACAGTGTCTGACAGACCATTGCTGCCTGCTATAGGATGAGGGACAGTGTCTGACAGACCATTGCTGCCTGCTATAGGATGAGGGACAGTGTCTGACAGACCATTGCTGCCTGCTATAGGATGAGGGACAGTGTCTGACAGACCATTGCTGCCTGCTATAGGATGAGGGACAGTGTCTGACAGACCATTGCTGCCTGCTATAGGATGAGGGACAGTGTCTGACAGACCATTGCTGCCTGCTATAGGATGAGGGACAGTGTCTGACAGACCATTGCTGCCTGCTATAGGATGAGGGACAGTGTCTGACAGACCATTGCTGCCTGCTATAGGATGAGGGACAGTGTCTGACAGACCATTGCTGCCTGCTATAGGATGAGGGACAGTGTCTGACAGACCAACCATGTACTCTATGCTTATTGATCAAAGTGCAGTTATTTTAACCCTTGATTATTACCGTTGTCCCGTTGACAGTCTTAATTATTATTTTACTGATGGTAATATTGTAAATCTCCAGAGTAAGCTTTGGCATTATGTACAGTACCAGTCAAAAGTTGGGACACATCTACTCATTCAAGGTTGTATTATTGGGACATGCCTGAATGTGCCAAGCTGTCATCAAGGCAAAGGGTGGCTCCTTTGAAGAATCTCAAATATAAAATCTATTTTGAATTGGTAAACTTGTTTGGTAACTACATGATCCCATATGTGTTATTTCATAGTTTGGATGTCTTCACTATTATTCTACAATGTAGAAGATAGTCTAAGTAAATAAAAACCCTTGAATGAGAAGGTGTGTCCAAACATTGACTTGTACTGTATATTGTTACGTCATGCCAATAAAACTAATTGAATTGAACTTAATTCAATTGAGAGATACAGACAGAGATAAACAAAAACATTTATTTTTACCTTTATTTAACTAGGCAAGTCAGTTAAGGACAAATTCTTATTTTCAATGACGGACTAGGAACAGTGGGTTAACTGCCTGTTCAGGGGCAGAATGACAGATTTGTACCGTGTCAGCTCGGGGATTCAATCTAGGAACCTTTTGGTTACAAGTTCAACGCTCTAACCACTAGGCTACCTGCCGCCCCAGATACAGACAGAGATACAGACAGAGAGAGATACATACAGAGAGACAGAGATACAGACAGATAGACTGAGATAGAGAGAGATCAATCTCCAAGTTAACCCCTCTGCTTCTCCCTCCAAAGGGCCTCTTCATGCCTGTGCAGAGACAGAGAGACAGAGATACAGACAGACACAGAGACAGAGATACAGACAGACAGAGATACATACAGAGAGACAGAGAGATCAATCTCCAAGTTAACCCCTTTGCTTCTCCCTCCAAAGGGCCTCTTCATGCCTGTGCAGAGACAGAGAGCTTGTATTTCTACAGCCCCGTTTCACAACAGGAAGAGAGGCTCCGTTGTGAATGCAGTGAGTGGCCCATTTCGAAGAGAGGCTCCGTTGTGAATGCAGTGAGTGGCCCATTTCGAAGAGAGGCTCCGTTGTGACTGCAGTGAGTGGCCCATTTCGAAGAGAGGCTCCGTTGTGACTGCAGTGAGTGGCCCATTTCAAATCAACACATTTGGAGCTGGTTAAACTGGAATGAAAGAGCTGAACCGACCAAAAGTGTCGCTTGTTTTTCAACCGTTGTTTACTGTCCATCCCCTAAATAACTTTAAAAACGTCTTGTGGGAAACATACACTTCAATGAGGTGAGCTCACACGTTCCTGTGTCGTCCAGACAGCAACACACAGACAGCTGGACACCACCGCGACATGTCATCATCACGGTTGTGCATTACCCATAGAGAAACAGCAGCATTACATTCCACTGGGAGATGAGGGCTTTTAGCTGAGGATTTATCATCATTATCATCTCAAACTACCTCAACATCATCTCAGAGGATTATCATCATTATCATCTCAAACTACCTCAACATCATCTCAGAGGATTATCATCATTATCATCTCAATCTACCTCAATATCATCATCATCTCAAACTACCTCAACATCATCTCAGAGGATTATCGTCATTATCATCTCAATCTACCTCAATATCATCATCATTATCATCTCAAACTACCTCAATATCATCATCATTATCATCTCAAACTACCTCAATATCATCATCATCTCAAACTACCTCAACATCATCTCAGAGGATTATCATCATTATCATCTCAAACTACCTCTATCATCATCATCTCAAACTACCTCAATATCATCATCATCTCAAACTACCTCAATATCATTTCAGAGGATTATCATCATTAGCATCTCAAACTACCTCAATATCATCTCAAAGGATTAGACCCCAGGTCATCAGTCTACATCCTAAACTACCTCAATATCATCTCAGAGGATTAGACCCCAGGTCAACAGTCTACATCCTAAACTACCTCAACATCATAGAGAAATGGACCCAGCTCATCAGTCTATATCCTAAACTACCTCATCATCAGAGTAATGGTCCCAGCTCATCAGTCTATATCCTAAACTACCTCATCATCAGAGTAATGGTCCCAGCTCATCAGTCTACATCCTAAACTACCTCATCAGAGTAATGGTCCCAGCTCATCAGTCTACATCCTAAACTACCTCATCATCAGAGTAATGGACCCAGCTCACCAGTCTATATCCTAAACTACCTCATCATCAGAGTAATGGACCCAGTCTACATCCTAAACTACCTCATCATCAGAGTAATGGTCCCAGCTCATCAGTCTACATCCTAAACTACCTCATCAGAGTAATGGTCCCAGCTCATCAGTCTACATCCTAAACTACCTCATCATCAGAGTAATGGACCCAGTCTACATCCTAAACTACCTCATCATCAGAGTAATGGACCCAGTCTACATCCTAAACTACCTCATCATCAGAGTAATGGACCCAGCTCACCAGTCTACATCCTAAACTACCTCATCATCAGAGTAATGGACCCAGCTCACCAGTCTATATCCTAAACTACCTCATCATCAGAGTAATGGACCCAGCTCACCAGTCTACATCCTAAACTACCTCATCATCAGAGTAATGGACCCAGCTCACCAGTCTACATCCTAAACTACCTCATCAGAGTAATGGACCCAGTCTACATCCTAAACTACCTCATCATCAGAGTAATGGACCCAGCTCACCAGTCTACATCCTAAACTACCTCATCATCAGAGTAATGGACCCAGCTCACCAGTCTACATCCTAAACTACCTCATCAGAGTAATGGACCCAGTCTACATCCTAAACTACCTCATCATCAGAGTAATGGACCCAGCTCACCAGTCTACATCCTAAACTACCTCATCATCAGAGTAATGGACCCAGTCTACATCCTAAACTACCTCATCATCAGAGTAATGGACCCAGCTCACCAGTCTACATCCTAAACTACCTCATCATCAGAGTAATGGACCCAGCTCACCAGTCTACATCCTAAACTACCTCATCATCAGAGTAATGGACCCAGCTCACCAGTCTACATCCTAAACTGCTGTACTAAGTTGACTACAACAGAGAGGGAGAACAAGAGGAAAAGATAACGCGAGGGAGAAGAGCACATGTCGTGTCTGTAGAGGAGAGATGTAACCCCCCTCTTTATCTCTGGTCCCCACAGGCTGTTGGATTCTCCCTCCCTCTCCCTCCCCACACCCACTTAAAACCCCATTCCCTCCTCTGAGGCAGCTGCCTGCCCCCTGTACCCCCCCCTCTAACCCCATCCCTCCAGCCCCAACCTCAGCCCCAACCGCAGCCCTCCAGCCCCAACCTCAATCCCTCCAGCCCCAACCTCAATCCCTCCAGCCCCAACCTCAATCCCTCCAGGCCCAACCTCAATCCCTCCAGGCCCAACCTCAATCCCTCCAGGCCCAACCTCAATCCCTCCAGCCCCAACCTCAATGACATTAGAACGCTTCGGGAGCCGCGTGGAGCTTAAAATGACTCCAGGAGCATTACTCCTACACCACAGCCCTCCAGGATCATTACTCCTACACCACAGTCCTCCAGGAGCATTACTCCTACACCACAGTCCTCCAGGAGCATTACTCCTACACCACAGCCCTCCAGGAGCATTACTCCTACACCACAGCCCTCCAGGAGCATTACTCCTACACCACAGCCCTCCAGGAGCATTACTCCTACACCACAGCCCTCCAGGAGCATTACTCCTACACCACAGTCCTCCAGGAGCATTACTCCTACACCACAGTCCTCCAGGAGCATTACTCATACACCACAGTCCTCCAGGAGCATTACTCCTACACCACAGCATTTTACTCATATACCACAGCATTACACTCCTACATTACTTCTAACCCTAACCCCCTCTAACAGTATTCTAACCCCCTCTAACAGTATTCTAACCCCCCCTAACAGTACTCTAACCCCTCTAACAGTATTCTAACCCCCTCCAACAGTATTCTAACCCCCTCCAACAGTATTCTAACCCCCTCCAACAGTATTCTAACCCCCTCCAACAGTATTCTAACCCCCTCTAACAGTATTCTAACCCCCTCTAATAGTATTCTAACCCCCCCTCTATCCCACAGTATTCTAACCCCCTCTATCCCACAGTATTCTAACCCCCCTATCTCACAGTACTCTAACCCCCTCTATCTCACAGTATTCTAACCCCCTCTAACCAACAGTATTCTAACCCCTTTCTATCCAACAGTATTCTAACCCCCTCTAACAGTATTCTAACCCCCTCCAACAGTATTCTAACCCCCTCTAACAGTATTCTAACCCCCTCCAACAGTATTCTAACCCCCTCCAACAGTATTCTAACCCCCTCTAACAGTATTCTAACCCCCTCCAACAGTATTCTAACCCCCTCCAACAGTATTCTAACCCCCTCCAACAGTATTCTAACCCCCTCCAACAGTATTCTAACCCCCTCCAACAGTATTCTAACCCCCTCTAACAGTATTCTAAACCCCTCTAACAGTATTCTAAACCCCTCTAACAGTATTCTAACCCCCTCCAACAGTATTCTAACCCCCTCCAACAGTATTCTAACCCCCTCCAACAGTATTCTAACCCTCTCTAACAGTATTATAACCCCCTCTAACAGTATTCTAACCCCCTCCAACAGTATTCTAATCCCCTCTAACAGTATTCTAACCCCCTCTAACAGTATTCTAACCCCCTCTAACCAACAGTATTCTAACCCCCTCTAACCAACAGTATTCTAACCCCCTCTAACCAACAGTATTCTAACCCCCTCTAACCAACAGTATTCTAACCCCCTCTAACCAACAGTATTCTAACCCCCTCCAACAGTATTCTAACCCCCTCCAACAGTATTCTAACCCTCTCTAACAGTATTCTAACCCCCTCTAACAGTATTCTAACCCCCTCTAACAGTATTCTAACTCCTCAGTCTCTGGACTCAGGGGAAAGTAACATTTCATAACCTTCCACAGTTCCTTATTCAAACCAACACAATGCAAATGTTCTGCCGACTGTTGCCTGTGGTCAATCCTGCAGCTCTCACAACATTGCAAAAGCCGAATGAGAAGCGTGTGTTGCCAAGATTAAAAGAAAATAGCAAATCATTTAAACAAAAACAACCGGTTTCTCACACAAAAAGACAAGACCAGAGATCTTACCTCACCTGGTGTGTAGTAACGTAGGTCTGTTAACAGTCCATAATCCAACAGGTCCTATGTTTGCAGAGTGTCAGCTACAGGCAGCAGTGACAACAGGAGAGGATCTAGCTAACAGAACAGAGGAAGAGGCTCGACTAGACACCAGGCAGAAGTGACAACAACTAGCGACTCCCAACACCCAAGAAGAAGAAGAGACTCTCACAAGCCCCCACAGCTGCTAAGTGAATGTCTGAGCGAAGCTTTTCACCCAAACTCTGCCTCCTCTCCTCTCTGACGTCAAACCCCCGGTGGGGTCACATGACACGGTTCTATGAAAGGCGTTGCCCTGGTAACAGTAGAACACAGGGGGGGGGGGGGGGCGGGAGCTACTGCTGAAAGCGTTTTCAATAGGTCGTCTATAACACAGCAGCAGCCAGGGCTGGGAAATACACTCTACAAGTCTGTCAGCAGCACAGAGAGACCACAGACACGTGTTAACATCAACCCTGCAGAGTTTCAAAGGTCTCCTTTTAAACTGGACAACAGAACTGAGTCACCTGGAAAAAGAGGGAAGGGGGTTTGGGTTTAGGTCACTCCATTTTCATACTATACGCAGTCTGATCTTCTCAGCTAACTACTGAACCACACGCAGTCTGATCTTCTCAGCTAACTACTGAACCACACGCAGTCTGATCTTCTCGGCTAACTACTGAACCACACGCAGTCTGATCTTCTCGGCTAACTACTGAACCACACGCAGTCTGATCTTCTCGGCTAACTACTGAACCATACGCAGTCTGATCTTCTCGGCTAACTACTGAACCATACGCCCAGACAGCTACATGTTGTCTACCCCAGACAGCTACATGTTGGTGTTGTCTACCCCAGACAGCTACATGTTGTCTACCCCAGACAGCTACATGTTGTCTACTCCAGACAGCTACATGTTGTCTACTCCAGACAGCTACATGTTGTCTACCCCAGACAGCTACATGTTGGCTACTCCAGACAGCTACATGTTGTCTACCCCAGACAGCTACATGTTGTCTACCCCAGACAGCTACATGTTGTCTACCCCAGACGGCTACATGTTGGTGTTGTCTACCCCAGACGGCTACATGTTGGTGTTGTCTACCCCAGACGGCTACATGTTGGTGTTGTCTACCCCAGACGGCTACATGTTGGTGGTGTCTACCCCAGACAGCTACATGTTGTCTACCCCAGACAGCTACATGTTGGTGTTGTCTACCCCAGACAGCTACATGTTGGTGTTGTCTACCCCAGACGGCTACATGTTGGTGTTGTCTACCCCAGACAGCTACATGTTGGTGTTGTCTACCCCAGACAGCTACATGTTGTCTACCCCAGACAGCTACATGTTGTCTACCCCAGACAGCTACATGTTGTCTACCCCAGACAGCTACATGTTGTCTACCCCAGACAGCTACATGTTGTCTACCCCAGACGGCTACATGTCGGTGTTGTCTACCCCAGACAGCTACATGTTGGTGTTGTCTACCCCAGACAGCTACATGTTGTCTACCCCAGACAGCTACATGTTGTCTACCCCAGACAGCTACATGTTGTCTACCCCAGACAGCTACATGTTGTCTACCCCAGACAGCTACATGTTGGTGTTGTCTACCCCAGACGGCTACATGTCGGTGTTGTCTACCCCAGACAGCTACATGTTGGTGTTGTCTACCCCAGACAGCTACATGTTGTCTACCCCAGACAGCTACATGTTGTCTACCCCAGACAGCTACATGTTGTCTACCCCAGACAGCTACATGTTGTCTACCCCAGACAGCTACATGTTGTCTACCCCAGACAGCTACATGTTGGTGTTGTCTACCCCAGACGGCTACATGTTGGTGTTGTCTACCCCAGACAGCTACATGTTGTCTACCCCAGACAGCTACATGTTGTCTACCCCAGACAGCTACATGTTGTCTACCCCAGACAGCTACATGTTGGTGTTGTCTACCCCAGACAGCTACATGTTGGTGTTGTCTACCCCAGACAGCTACATGTTGGGGGTGTCTACCCCAGACAGCTACATGTTGGGGGTGTCTACCCCAGACAGCTACATGTTGGGGGTGTCTACCCCAGACAGCTACATGTTGGGGGTGTCTACCCCAGACAGCTACATGTTGGTGTTGTCTACCCCAGACGGCTACATGTTGGTGTTGTCTACCCCAGACGGCTACATGTTGTCTACCCCAGACAGCTACATGTTGTCTACCCCAGACAGCTACATGTTGGTGTTGTCTACCCCAGACAGCTACATGTTGGTGTTGTCTACCCCAGACAGCTACATGTTGGTGTTGTCTACCCCAGACAGCTACATGTTGGTGTTGTCTACCCCAGACAGCTACATGTTGGTGTTGTCTACCCCAGACAGCTACATGTTGGTGTTGTCTACCCCAGACAGCTACATGTTGGTGTTGTCTACCCCAGACGGCTACATGTTGGTGTTGTCTACCCCAGACAGCTACATGTTGTCTACCCCAGACAGCTACATGTTGTCTACCCCAGACAGCTACATGTTGTCTACCCCAGACGGCTACATGTTGGTGTTGTCTACCCCAGACAGCTACATGTTGGTGTTGTCTACCCCAGACAGCTACATGTTGTCTACCCCAGACAGCTACATGTTGTCTACCCCAGACAGCTACATGTTGGTGTTGTCTACCCCAGACGGCTACATGTTGGTGGTGTCTACCCCAGACAGCTACATGTTGTCTACCCAGACAGCTATATGTTGGTGTTGTCTACCCCAGACAGCTACATGTTGGTGTTGTCTACCCCAGACGGCTACATGTTGGTGTTGTCTACCCCAGACGGCTACATGTTGGTGTTGTCTACCCCAGACGGCTACATGTTGGTGTTGTCTACCCCAGACGGCTACATGTTGGTGTTGTCTACCCCAGACGGCTACATGTTGGTGTTGTCTACCCCAGACGGCTACATGTTGGTGTTGTCTACCCCAGACGGCTACATGTTGGTGTTGTCTACCCCAGACGGCTACATGTTGGTGTTGTCTACCCCAGACGGCTACATGTTGGTGTTGTCTACCCCAGACAGCTACATGTTGGTGTTGTCTACCCCAGACGGCTACATGTTGGTGTTGTCTACCCCAGACGGCTACATGTTGGTGTTGTCTACCCCAGACGGCTACATGTTGGTGTTGTTGCCCCAGGGGTTTCTGGGGCACGCTGCTTTCAAATAATACACAAAACAAAAGAGTGATGTCACTTCAGGATATTTTGGGGTCAACCCCCCTCTCTGTCCCCATCCCCCTACCCAGAGACTGTGTATAGGGACAACTATAGAACCACTACTTCCATATATGTGATTTGAATAGAAGAATAGCATCTGTTGGCCTGCTGAATAGAGGGAATGGGGCCAGGGCAGAGGGGTGAGGAAGGAGAGAGAGACAGAGAGAGAAAAAAGGAGGGAAAATGCTTGTTAAAGGCCATACTAGGATAAATGAGAGAGCTTCCTGCTACTCTGCTGGAACAGCTGGACAGAAATAGGACCAGGCAGAGAGGGGCTCCCGGACCAGGCAGAGAGGGGATCCCGGACCAGGCAGAGCGGGGATCCCGGATCAGTCAGAGCGGGGATCCCGGACCAGGCAGAGCAGGGATCCCGGACCAGGCAGAGAGGGGCTCCCGGACCAGGCAGAGCAGGGATCCCGGACCAGTCAGAGCGGGGATCCCGGACCAGGCAGAGCGGGGATCCCGGACCAGGCAGAGCGGGGATCCCGGACCAGGCAGAGCAGGGATCCCGGACCAGTCAGAGCAGGGATCCCGGACCAGTCAGAGCAGGGATCCCGGACCAGTCAGGGCTGCTGCTGGGATTAAATGGATCTGAAGATCCAGAGACAGTTGGAACTGCAGAGAGATAAAGGCTAGAGACAGTGGGAACTGCAGAGAGATAAAGGCTAGAGACAGTGGGAACCGCAGAGAGAGATAAAGGCTAGAGACAGTGGGAACTGCAGAGAGATAAAGGCTAGAGACAGTGGGAACTGCAGAGAGAGATAAAGGCTAGAGACAGTGGGAACTGCAGAGAGATAAAGGCTAGAGACAGTGGGAACTGCAGAGAGATAAAGGCTAGAGACAGTGGGAACCGCAGAGAGAGATAAAGGCTAGAGACAGTGGGAACTGCAGAGAGATAAAGGCTAGAGACAGTGGGAACCGCAGAGAGAGATAAAGGCTAGAGACAGTGGGAACTGCAGAGAGAGATAAAGGCTAGAGACAGTGGGAACTGCAGAGAGAGAGAAAGGCTAGAGACAGTGGGAACCGCAGAGAGAGATAAAGGCTAGAGACAGTGGGAACCGCAGAGAGAGATAAAGGCTAGAGACAGTGGGAACTGCAGAGAGAGAGAGATAAAGGCTAGAGACAGAGGGAACTGCAGAGAGAGATAAAGGCTAGAGACAGTGGGAACTGCAGAGAGAGATAAAGGCTAGAGACAGTGGGAACCGCAGAGAGAGATAAAGGCTAGAGACAGTGGGAACCGCAGAGAGAGATAAAGGCTAGAGACAGTGGGAACTGCAGAGAGAGATAAAGGCTAGAGACAGTGGGAACCGCAGAGAGAGATAAAGGCTAGAGACAGTGGGAACTGCAGAGAGAGATAAAGGCTAGAGACAGTGGGAACCGCAGAGAGAGATAAAGGCTAGAGACAGTGGGAACCGCAGAGAGAGATAAAGGCTAGAGACAGTGGGAACCGCAGAGAGAGATAAAGGCTAGAGACAGTGGGAACTGCAGAGAGAGATAAAGGCTAGAGGCAGAGGGAACTGCAGAGAGAGATAAAGGCTAGAGACAGTGGGAACTGCAGAGAGAGATAAAGGCTAGAGGCAGAGGGAACTGCAGAGAGAGATAAAGGCTAGAGACAGTGGGAACTGCAGAGAGAGATAAAGGCTAGAGACAGTGGGAACCGCAGAGAGAGATAAAGGCTAGAGACAGTGGGAACCGCAGAGAGAGAGAGATAAAGGCTAGAGACGGTGGGAACTGAGGAGATAAAGGCTAGAGACAGTGGAAACTGCAGAGAGATAAAGGCTAGAGACAGTGGGAACTGCAGAGAGATAAAGGCTAGAGACAGAGGGAACTGCAGAGAGATAAAGGCTAGAGGCAGAGGGAACTGCAGAGAGAGATAAAGGCTAGAGACAGTGGGAACCGCAGAGAGAGATAAAGGCTAGAGACAGTGGGAACTGCAGAGAGAGATAAAGGCTAGAGACAGTGGGAACTGCAGAGAGAGATAAAGGCTAGAGACAGTGGGAACCGCAGAGAGAGATAAAGGCTAGAGGCAGAGGGAACTGCAGAGAGAGATAAAGGCTAGAGACAGTGGGAACTGCAGAGAGATAAAGGCTAGAGACAGTGGGAACCGCAGAGAGAGAGAGATAAAGGCTAGAGACAGTGGGAACCGCATAGAGAGATAAAGGCTAGAGACAGTGGGAACCGCAGAGAGAGATAAAGGCTAGAGACAGTGGGAACCGCAGAGAGATAAAGGCTAGAGACAGTGGGAACTGCAGAGAGATCAAGGCTAGAGACAGAGGGAACTGCAGAGAGATCAAGGCTAGAGACAGTGGGAACTGCAGAGAGATAAAGGCTAGAGACAGTGGGAACTGCAGAGAGAGATAAAGGCTAGAGACAGTGGGAACCGCAGAGAGAGAGAGATAAAGGCTAGAGACAGTGGGAACTGCAGAGAGAGATAAAGGCTAGAGACAGTGGGAACCGCAGAGAGAGATAAAGGCTAGAGACAGTGGGAACCGCAGAGAGAGAGAGAGATAAAGGCTAGAGACGGTGGGAACAGAGGAGATAAAGGCTAGAGACAGTGGAAACTGCAGAGAGATAAAGGCTAGAGACAGTGGGAACTGCAGAGAGATAAAGGCTAGAGACAGTGGGAACTGCAGAGAGATAAAGGCTAGAGACAGTGGGAACTGCAGAGAGATAAAGGCTAGAGACAGTGGGAACCGCAGAGAGATAAAGGCTAGAGACAGTGGGAACCGCAGAGAGAGATAAAGGCTAGAGACAGTGGGAATCGCAGTGCGAGAGAGGGAGAGATTAAGTAGAGCTATTAGAGAGAGATGGAGACATCTCCTGTTTCTCCAAGCTAGGTCACCCACGCTGTTTGCTTTCATATCCCAGCATGCAGTATAGGTCTGTAGTCTGAATGGGAGAGACATGGAGAACCTACGGTGGTGATTGGTGAATATAACCTCTGAGGGAGGGTTTGGAGAGAGAGGGAGTGCAGAGAGAGAGGTCTGGCACAGTGACACAACAGGACGTTACAACCTGTGAAGTTCTAATGGTCTCATATGCCACGGACTGCTGCTGGGGGGCAAGGACTGGCAGGGCCGTTGTGCCCTCTAACGCCCTCATCACTAAGCCCGTCTCCCCCAGCCTGTTGCCAAGACACGCTTGTCGGTCTGTCTGCCTGCTTCAGCTGGCAGGCAGCGCTGTCCGTCTCAGTCCTAGCAGGTAGCTGTGTCTCTGTCCAAGACGCGGTAAGACACTGAACGATAGAATGTTCTCACTGATTAACTGGCATCTCCTGCGTCCAGAAACCAGAAGTGTGAGAGACGGAGGTTTATACACCCTGCTGTTCACAATAGCAGCTTGGTATAAATGGGATATTTGAGTGCCAAGAATGTGAGATTATTAAAAGATATTGAAAACATCAGCCATAATCGGGTATTGTCCTCTTCAGGGAAGACTTCACAATAAAGGTTACTGTGGAGATTACATCAGAATTTACTGTAGAGATTATATCAGATAATACTGTAGAGATTACAGCAGATTTTACTATAGAGATTACAGCAGATTTTACTGTAGAGATTACAGCAGATTTTACTGTAGAGATTACATCAGAATTTACTGTAGAGATTACATCAGATCTTACTGTAGAGATTACATCAGAATTTACTGTAGGGATTACATCAGATAATACTGTAGAGATTACAGCAGATTTTACTGTAGAGATTACAGCAGATTTTACTGTAGAGATTACATCAGAATTTACTGTAGAGATTACAGCAGATTTTACTGTAGAGATTACATCAGATTTTACTGTAGAGATTACATCAGATCTTACTGTAGAGATTACAGCAGATTTTACTGTAGAGATTACAGCAGATTTTACTGTAGAGATTACAGCAGATTTTACTGTAGAGATTACAGCAGATTTTACTGTAGAGATTACAGCAGATTTTACTGTAGAGATTACAGCAGATCCAGACTGATGGTTACTGTAGAGATTACAGCAGATTTTACTGTAAAGATTACAGCAGATTTTACTGTAGAGATCACAGCAGATCCAGACTGAAGGTTACTGTAGAGATCACAGCAGATCCAGACTGAAGGTTACTGTAGAGATTACATCAGATACAGACTGAAGGTTACTGTAGAGATTACATCAGATACAGACTGAAGGTTACTGTAGAGATTACATCAGATACAGACTGAAGGTTACTGTAGAGATTACAGCAGATCCAGACTGAAGGTTAATGTAGAGATTACAGCAGATCATACTGTAGAGATTACATCAGATCATACTGTAGAGATTACAGCAGATCTTACTGTAGAGATTACAGCAGATCTTACTGTAGAGATTACAGCAGATCATACTGTAGAGATTACAGCAGATTTTACTGTAGAGATTACAGCAGATCTTACTGTAGAGATTACAGCAGATTTTACTGTAGAGATTACAGCAGATCTTACTGTAGAGATTACAGCATATCATACTGTAGAGATTACAGCAGATCATACTGTAGAGATTACAGCAGATTTTACTGTAGAGATTACAGCAGATTTTACTGTAGAGATTACAGCAGATTTTACTGTAGAGATTACAGCAGATTTTACTGTAGAGATTACAGCAGATCTTACTGTAGAGATTACAGCAGATCATACTGTAGAGATTACAGCAGATCATACTGTAGAGATTACAGCAGATCCAGACTAAAGGTTACTGTAGAGATTACAGCAGATCCAGACTGAAGGTTACTGTAGAGATTACAGCAGATCCAGACTGAAGGTTACTGTAGAGATTACAGCAGATTTTACTGTAGAGATTACAGCAGATCATACTGTAGAGATTACAGCAGATCATACTGTAGAGATTACAGCAGATCATACTGTAGAGATTACAGCAGATCCAGACTAAAGGTTACTGTAGAGATTACAGCAGATCCAGACTGAAGGTTACTGTAGAGATTACAGCAGATTTTACTGTAGAGATTACAGCAGATCATACTGTAGAGATTACAGCAGATTTTACTGTAGAGATTACATCAGATCATACTGTAGAGATTACATCAGATCATACTGTAGAGATTACAGCAGATGTTACTGTAGAGATTACAGCAGATCTTACTGTAGAGATTACAGCAGATCATACTGTAGAGATTACAGCAGATCATACTGTAGAGATTACAGCAGATCCAGACTAAAGGTTACTGTAGAGATTACAGCAGATGGTCTCCATAGTGATATCTCCTGGTATGTAGCTGTGGGGGGGGGGGGGGGCTGGTCTCCATAGTGATATCTCCTGTTATGTAGCTGGGGGGGCTGGTCTCCATAGTGATATCTCCTGGTATGTAGCTGGTCTCCATAGTGATATCTCCTGGTATGTAGCTGGGGGGGCTGGTCTCCATAGTGATATCTCCTGGTATGTAGCTGGGGGGGCTGGTCTCCATAGTGATATCTCCTGGTATGTAGCTGGGGGGGCTGGTCTCCATAGTGATATCTCCTGGTATGTAGATGGGGGGGCTGGTCTCCATAGTGATATCTCCTGGTATGTAGCTGGGGGGGCTGGTCTCAATAGTGATATCTCTGGTTTGTCTCAGGGCCTCGATGTTTATCGTGTTGCAGTGAATAAAACCCAAATTGTTTCCCAAATTGAACCCTACTTCCTTCTACCCTGGTCTAAAGAAGTGCACTATAAAGACCTATTCCCATTGGGCTCTGGTCTAAAGTAGTGCACTATAAAGACCTATTCCCATAGGGCTCTGGTCTAAAGTAGTGCACTATAAAGACCTATTCCCATTGGGCTCTGGTCTAAAGTAGTGCACTATAAAGACCTATTTCCATAGGGCTCTGGTCTAAAGAAGTGCACTATAAAGACCTATTCCCATAAGACTCTGGTCTAAAGAAGTGCACTATAAAGACCTATTCCCATAGGGCTCTGGTCTAAAGTAGTGCACTATAAAGACCTATTCACATAAGACTCTGGTCTAAAGAAGTGCACTATAAAGACCTATTTCCATAGGGCTCTGGTCTAAAGTAGTGCACTATAAAGACCTATTCCCATAGGGCTCTGGTCTAAAGAAGTGCACTATAAAGACCTATTCCCATAAGACTCTGGTCTAAAGAAGTGCACTATAAAGACCTATTCCCATAGGGCTCTGGTCTAAAGTAGTGCACTATAAAGACCTATTCCCATAGGGCTCTGGTCTAAAGTAGTGCACTATAAAGACCTATTCCCATAGTGCTCTGGTCTAAAGAAGTGCACTATAAAGGGAAGAGGGAGCCATTTGGATCAGGATGAAGAATAGGTCTCAACAGGATAAATTTCACACATTCAGCCAGCTAAGAGAGGTTTCCTAAACCATCAGCCCTGTACGGACTAACATTCAGCCTGCTAAGAGAGGTTTCCTGAACCATCAGCCCTGTAACATTAGGCCTGCTAAGAGAGGTTTCTTAAACCATCAGCCCTGTAACATTCAGCTTTCTAAGTGAGGTTTTCCTTGAACCATCAGCCCTGTACAGACTAACATTGAGGCTGCTAAGAGAGGTTTCCTAAACCATCAGCGCTGTACGGACTAACATTCAGCCTGCTAAGAGAGGTTTCCGAAACCATCAGCCCTGTAACATTCAGCCTGCTAAGAGAGGTTTCCTGAACCACCAGCCCTGTAAGGACTAACATTCAGCCTGCTAAGAGAGGTTTCCTAAACTATCAGCCCTGTAACATTCAGCCTGCTAAGAGAGGTTTCCTAAACCATCAGCCCTGTAACATTCAGCCCGCTAAGAGAGGTTTCCTAAACCATCAGCCCTGTAACATTCAGCCTGCTAAGAGAGGTTTCCTAAACCATCAGCCCTGTACGGACTAACATTCAGCCTGCTAAGAGAGGTTTCCTGAACCATCAGCCCTGTACAGACTAACATTCAGGCTGCTAAGAGAGGTTTCCTAAACCATCAGCCCTGTACGGACTAACATTCAGCCTGCTAAGAGAGGTTTCCGAAACCATCAGCCCTGTAACATTCAGCCTGCTAAGAGAGGTTTCCTGAACCTCCAGCCCTGTACGGACTAACATTCAGCCTGCTAAGAGAGGTTTCCTAAACTATCAGCCCTGTAACATTCAGCCTGCTAAGAGAGGTTTCCTAAACCATCAGCCCTGTAACATTCAGCCTGCTAAGAGAGGTTTCCTAAACCATCAGCCCTGTAACATTCAGCCTGCTAACAGAGGTTTCCTAAACCATCAGCCCTGTAACATTCAGCCTGCTAAGAGAGGTTTCCTAAACCATCAGCCCTGTACGGACTAACATTCCGCCTGCTAAGAGAGGTTTCCTGAACCATCAGCCCTGTACAGACTAACATTCAGCCTGCTAAGAGAGGTTTCCTGAACCATCAGCCCTGTAACATTCAGCCTGCTAAGAGAGGTTTCCTAAACCATCAGCCCTGTACGGACTAACATCCAGCCTGCTAAGAGAGGTTTCCTGAACCATCAGCCCTGTAACATTCAGCCTGCTAAGAGAGGCTTCCTAAACCATCAGCCCTGTACGGACTAACATTCAGCCTGCTAAGAGAGGTTTCCTGAACCATCAGCCCTGTAACATTCAGCCTGCTAAGAGAGGCTTCCTAAACCATCAGCCCTGTAACATTCAGCCTGCTAAGAGAGGCTTCCTAAACCATCAGCCCTGTACGGACTAACATTCAGCCTGCTAAGAGAGGTTTCCTGAACCATCAGCCCTGTAACATTCAGCCTGCTAAGAGAGGCTTCCTAAACCATCAGCCCTGTAACATTCAGCCTGCTAAGAGAGGCTTCCTAAACCATCAGCCCTGTACGGACTAACATTCAGCCTGCTAAGAGAGGTTTCCTGAACCATCAGCCCTGTAACATTCAGCTTTCTAAGAGAGGTTTCCTGAACCATCAGCCCTGTATGGACTAACATTCCGCCTGCTACGAGAGGTTTCCTGAACCATCAGCCCTGTACGGACTAACATTCAGCCTGCTAAGAGCTGCTAAGAGAGGTTTCCTGAACCACCAGCCCTGTACGGACTAACATTCAGCCTGCTAAGAGAGGTTTCCTAAACCATCAGCCCTGTACGGACTAACATTCAGCCTGCTAAGAGAGGTTTCCTAAACCATCAGCCCTGTACGGACTAACATTCAGCCTGCTAAGAAAGGTTTCCTAAACCATCAGCCCTGTAACATTCAGCCTGCTAAGAGAGGTTTCCTAAACCATCAGCCCTGTAACATTCAGCCTGCTAAGAGAGGTTTCCTGAACCATCAGCCCTGTACGGACTAACATTCCGCCTGCTAAGAGAGGTTTCCTGAACCATCAGCCCTGTAACATTCAGCCTGCTAAGAGAGGTTTCCTAAACCATCAGCCCTGTAACATTCAGCCTGCTAAGAGAGGTTTCCTGAACCATCAGCCCTGTACGGACTAACATTCAGCCTGCTAAGAGAGGTTTCCTGAACCATCAGCCCTGTACGGACTGTAACATTTATCCCCAGAGTCATATGTAAAAAATAAATAAATAACGGAACCAACCGATACCATGGTAACGCACGGACGATACCATGGTAATGCACGGACCGATACCATGGTAACGCACGGTGTGCGTGCAACAGGTAGGAGCAGGAGAAAACAGGAAATCAGAGCCTCAAATAAACTGGAGAAAGATTAAAGCCGTTTACAAACATCATTGATTACAAATCATTGATTACTTCCAACGTGGTCATGATTAGAGAGATGGCAGAATAGGATAACAGGACTCGTCCCTCTCTAGGGTAGACAACAGGACTCGTCCCTCTCTGGGGTAGATATATCATAGCTACTCAGAGGACGTGAGACACCAGTCTCAGCACTCTGTTGTAGAGGACGTGAGACACCAGTCCCAGCACTCTGTTGTAGAGGACGTGAGACACCAGTCTCAGCACTCTGTTGTAGAGGACGTGAGACACCAGTCTCAGCACTCTGTTGTAGAGGACGTGAGACACCAGTCTCAGCACTCTGTTGTAGAGGACGTGAGACACCAGTCTCAGCACTCTGTTGTAGAGGACGTGAGACACCATTCTCAGCACTCTGTTGTAGAGGACGTGAGTCACCACTCTGTTGGAGAGGACGTGAGACACCAGTCTCAGCACTCTGTTGTAGAGGACGTGAGACACCAGTCTCACCACTCTGTTGGAGAGGACGTGAGACACCAGTCTCACCACTCTGTTGGAGAGGACGTTAGACACCAGTCGTGCAGTGTGGGCGTCGTGTAGACACAGAAACAGAATGGACGGGCCTCAGCTTGGCACCAGTCGTGAAGACACAGAAACAGACTGGACGGGCCTCAGCTTGGCACCAGTCGTGAAGACACAGAAACAGACCGGACGGGCCTCAGCTTGGCACCAGTCGTGAAGACACAGAAACAGACCGGACGGGCCTCAGCTTGGCACCAGTCGTGAAGACACAGAAACAGACTGGACGGGCCTCAGCTTGGCACCAGTCGTGTAGACACAGAAACAGACTGGACGGGCCTCAGCTTGGCACCAGTCGTGAAGACACAGAAACAGACCGGACGGGCCTCAGCTTGGCACCAGTCGTGAAGACACAGAAACAGACTGGACGGGCCTCAGCTTGGCACCAGTCGTGTAGACACAGAAACAGACTGGACGGGCCTCAGCTTGGCACCAGTCGTGTAGACACAGAAACAGACTGGACGGGCCTCAGCTTGGCACCAGTCGTGTAGACACAGAAACAGACTGGACGGGCCTCAGCTTGGCACCAGTCGTGTAGACACAGAAACAGACAGGACGGGCCTCAGCTTGGCACCAGTCGTGAAGACACAGAAACAGACTGGACGGGCCTCAGCTTGGCACCAGTCGTGTAGACACAGAAACAGACTGGACGGGCCTCAGCTTGGCACCAGTCGTGTAGACACAGAAACAGACTGGACAGGCCTCAGCTTGGCACCAGTTGTGTAGACACCCACATCTGCTCTCATTCAGTCTCTTTCCATCCCCCCCCCCCCCCCCCCCCTCCATCTCCTCCCCCCCTTCCCCCTCCCCCCTCCATCCCTCTCTCTTACCACCCCCCCATCTCCTCCTCCACCCCCCCATCTCCTCCATCATCTCCCCCCCCCTCCCCCCTCTCTTTCCACCCCCCCCCCCCATCTCGTCCTCCACCCCCCCCCCCCCCCCCCATCTCCTCCACCCTCCATCCCTCTCTCTTTCCATCTCCCCCCGTCTCCTCCACCCTCCTCCACCCCCCCTACAGTACGGAGCTGTCAGCACTCCTACTCTCCATGTGGTGCACTGTCTATTAAGTACAGTACGGAGCTGTCAGCACTCCTACTCTCCATGTGGTGCACTGTCTATTAAGTACAGTACGGAGCTGTCACACCCACACACACACTCTATTATGTACAGTACGGAGCTGTCACACACACACACACACACACACACACACACACACACACACACACGAGTGAAGAATCACTCCATCCATGATTGAAGTTCGCAACGAAATCTGTGTCTGCGTGAGTCACGACTGAGAAAACATTCTAACACAAACCGGGTCAAACTGCAAGACAACATTTGGAAACCAACGGCTCATGTTCTGAGAAACAGAACGACCATCAACAGGAGAGGAGACTGATACTGTATCTGACGAGGAACAGAACGACCATCTACAGGAGAGGAGACTGATACTGTATCTGATGAGGAACAGAACATCCATCTACAGGAGAGGAGACTGATACTGTATCTGACGAGGAACAGAACAACCATCAACAGGAGAGGAGACTGATACTGTATCTGATGAGGAACAGACGTCCATCTACAGGAGAGGAGACTGATACTGTATCTGATGAGCAGAAGAACAGATGTCCATCTACAGGAGAGGAGACTGATACTGTATCTGATGAGGAACAGAACGACCATCTACAGGAGAGGAGACTGATACTGTATCTGATGAGGAACAGACATCCATCTACAGGAGAGGAGACTGATTCTGTATCTGATGAGGAACAGAACGTCCATCTACAGGAGAGGAGACTGATACTGTATCTGATGAGGAACAGAACGACCATCAACAGGAGAGGAGACTGATACTGTATCTGATGAGCTTAGGAACAGACGTCCATCTACAGGAGAGGAGACTGATACTGTATCTGATGAGCTGAGAAACAGAACGTCCATCAACAGGAGAGGAGACTGATACTGTATCTGATGAGGCTTCGGCCCACGGACCCTTGTGGTCCCGGGCCAGGCTTCGGCCCACGGACCCTTGTGGTCCCGGGCCAGGCTTCGGCCCACGGACCCTTGTGGTCCCGGGCCAGGCTTCGGCCCACGGACCCTTGTGGTCCCGGGCCAGGCTTCGGCCCACAGACCCTTGTGGTCCCAGTCTGTTACAGTCTGTTACAGGTGTAGTTTACCCCCCCCCCCCCTGGTCTAGTCTGTTTCTGGTGTAGTTTATCCCCCCCCTGGTCTAGTCTGTTACAGGTGTAGTTTACCCCCCCCCCCCCCCGGTCTAGTCTGTTACAGGTGTAGTTTACCCCCCCTGGTCTAGTCTGTTACAGGTGTAGTTTACCCCCCCCCCCCCTGGTCTAGTCTGTTACAGGTGTAGTTTACCCCCCCTGGTCTAGTCTGTTACAGGTGTAGTTTACCCCCCCTGGTCTAGTCTGTTACAGGTGTAGTTTACCCCCCCTGGTCTAGTCTGTTACAGGTGTAGTTTACCCCCCCTGGTCTAGTCTGTTACAGGTGTAGTTTACCCCCCCCCCCCTGGTCTAGTCTGTTACAGGTGTAGTTTACCCCCCCCCCTGGTCTAGTCTGTTACAGGTGTAGTGTACCCCCCCTGGTCTAGTCTGTTACAGGTGTAGTTTACCCCCCCCTGGTCTAGTCTGTTTCTGGTGTAGTTTACCCCCCCCGGTCTAGTCTGTTACAGGTGTAGTTTACCCCCCCCCCCCCCCGGTCTAGTCTGTTACATACCAGTGAACTCAAAGCACTCCCAAGCAGACATCAGCTGTCATACTGTATATGGAGAGAAGGGGAGATGGAATCTGATGGCGTTTAGCCTTTGACCTGGGCTCTGTGCAGCATTTGAAGAGTCTTTAAGTGCTGCAGTGTGTGTGGGGGAGAGGCTGCAGTCTCAGGGCGAGGACTGACCGGGCTCCAAGGGCCTCCTAGTGATGCTAAGCAGCTGCTGTATGGGATCGGTCACCAAGAGGCCGACAAACACAGCTAGCATCCCAAACAGCACCATCTTCCCTATATAGGGCACTATATAGCACCCAAAACAGTCTATCCCAGCCAGAAACAAGATCCTCCCAGCTACAGTCTATCCCAGCCAGAAACAACACCCTCCCAGCTACAGTCTATCCCAGCTACAGTCTATCCCAGCTACAGACTATCCCAGCCAGGAACAAGACCCTCCCAGCTACAGTCTATCCCAGCTACAGTCTATCCCAGCTACAGACTATCCCAGCTACAGTCTATCCCAGCTACAGTCTATCCCAGCTACAGACTATCCCAGCCAGGAACAAGACCCTCCCAGCTACAGTCTATCCCAGCCAGAAACAACACCCTCCCAGCTACAGTCTATCCCAGCTACAGTCTATCCCAGCTACAGTCTATCCCAGCCAGAAACAAGACCCTCCCAGCTACAGTTTATCCCAGCCAGGAACAAGACCCTCCCAGCTACAGTCTATCCCAGCCAGAAACAACACCCTCCCAGCTACAGTCTATCCCAGCTACAGTCTATCCCAGCCAGAAACAAGACCCTCCCAGCTACAGTTTATCCCAGCCAGAAACAAGACCCTCCCAGCTACAGTCTATCCCAGCCAGGAACAACACCCTCCCAGCTACAGTCTATCACAGCTACAGTCTATCCCAGCCAGGAACAAGACCCTCCCAGCTACAGTCTATCCCAGCCAGGAACAAGACCCTCCCAGCTACAGTCTATCCCAGCCAGAAACAAGACCCTCCCAGCTACAGTCTATCCCAGCCAGAAACAAGACCCTCCCAGCTACAGTCTATCCCAGCCAGAAACAAGACCCTCCCAGCTACAGTCTATCCCAGCCAGAAACAAGACCCTCCCAGCTACAGTCTATCCCAGCCAGGAACAAGACCCTCCCAGCTACAGTCTATCCCAGCCAGAAACAACACCCTCCCAGCTACAGTCTATCCCAGCTACAGTCTATCCCAGCCAGGAACAAGACCCTCCCAGCTACAGTCTATCCCAGCCAGAAACAAGACCCTCCCAGCTACAGTCTATCCCAGCCAGAAACAAGACCCTCCCAGCTACAGTCTATCCCAGCCAGAAACACAAGACCCTCCCAGCTACAGTCTATCCCAGCCAGAAACAAGACCCTCCCAGCTACAGTCTATCCCAGCCAGGAACAAGACCCTCCCAGCTACAGTCTATCCCAGCCAGGAACAAGACCCTCCCAGCTACAGTCTATCCCAGCCAGAAACAACACCCTCCCAGCTACAGTCTATCCCAGCTACAGTCTATCCCAGCTACAGACTATCCCAGCCAGGAACAAGACCCTCCCAGCTAGTCTATCCCAGCCAGGAACAAGACCCTCCTAGCTACAGTCTATCCCATCTACAGTCTATCCCAGCCAGGAACAAGACCCTCCCAGCTACAGTCTATCCCAATCAGGAACAAGACCCTCCCAGCTACAGTCTATCCCAGCCAGGAACAAGACCCTCCCAGCTAGTCTATCCCAGCTACAGTCTATCCCAGCCAGGAACAACACCCTCCCAGCTACAGTCTATCACAGCTACAGTCTATCCCAGCCAGGAACAACACCCTCCCAGCTACAGTCTATCACAGCTACAGTCTATCCCAGCCAGGAACAAGACCCTCCCAGCTACAGTCTATCCCAGCTACAGTCTATCCCAGCCAGGAACAAGACCCTCCCAGCTACAGTCTATCCCAGCTACAGTCTATCCCAGCCAGGAACAAGACCCTCCCAGCTACAGTCTATCCAAGCCAGGAACAAGACCCTCCCAGCTACAGTCTATCACAGCTACAGTCTATCCCAGCCAGGAACAAGACCCTCCCAGCTACAGTCTATCACAGCTACAGTCTATCCCAGCCAGGAACAACACCCTCCCAGCTACAGTCTATCCCAGCCAGGAACAACACCCTCCCAGCTACAGTCTATCCCAGCCAGGAACAACACCCTCCCAGCTACAGTCTATCCCAGCCAGGAACAAGACCCTCCTAGCTACAGTCTATCCCAGCTACAGTCTATCCCAGCCAGGAACAACACCCTCCCAGCTACAGTCTATCACAGCTACAGTCTATCCCAGCCAGGAACAACACCCTCCCAGCTACAGACTATCCCAGCCAGGAACAAGACCCTCCCAGCTACAGTCTATCCCAGCTACAGTCTATCACAGCTACAGTCTATCCCAGCCAGGAACAACACCCTCCCAGCTACAGTCTATCACAGCTACAGTCTATCCCAGCCAGGAACAACACCCTCCCAGCTACAGTCTATCCCAGCCAGGAACAACACCGTCCCGGCTACAGTCTATCCCAGCCAGGAACAACACCCTCCCAGCTACAGTCTATCACAGCTACAGTCTATCCCAGCCAGGAACAACACCCACCCAGCTACAGTCTATCCCAGCCAGGAACAAGACCCTCCTAGCTACAGTCTATCCCAGCTACAGTCTATCCCAGCCAGGAACAACAGGCTATGGCTTCACGTGTGCTTGGCCAGGACCACTAGGGTCCGTGGGCCGAAGCCTGGCCAGGACCACTAGGGTCCGTGGGCCGAAGCCTGGCCAGGACCACTAGGGTCCGTGGGCCGAAGCCTGGCCAGGACCACTAGGGTCCGTGGGCCGAAGCCTGGCCAGGACCACTAGGGTCCGTGGGCCGAAGCCTGGCCAGGACCATGAAATTGATTAAATCATTTAATACCCCATAATGACAAAGCACAAAGAGGTTTTTAGAATATATATATATATATATCACATTTACATAAGTATTCAGACCCTTTACTCAGTACTTTGTTGAAGCACCTTTGGCAGTGATTACACCCTGGAGTCTTCTTGGGTATGACGCTAAAAGCTTGGCACACCTGTATTTGGGGAGTTTCTCCTGTTCTTCTCTGCAGATCCTCTCAAGCTCTGTCAGGTTGGATGGGGAACGTCGCTGCACAGCTATTTTCTGGTCTCTCCAGAGATGTTTAGATCGGGTTCAAGTCCAGCCTCTGGCTGGGCCACTCAAGGACATTCGGAGGCTTGTACCGAAGCCACTCCTGCGTTGCCTTGGCGCTCAGGGTCGTTGTCCTGTTGGAAGGTGAACCTTCGTCCCAGTCTGAGCTCCTGAGCGCTGTGGATCAAGGATCTCTGTACTTTGATCACTTCATCTTTGCTCTGTTCATCTTTGCCTCGATCCTGACTAGTCTCCCAGTCCCTGCCACTGAAAAACATCCCACCAGCATGATGCTGCCACAGTAGGGATGGTGCCAGGTTTCCTCCAGACATGACGCTTGACATTCAGGCCAAAGAGTTCAATCTTGGTTTCATCAGACCAGAGAATCTTGTTTCTGGTCTGAGAGTCTTTAGGTGCCTGTTTATGTCATTATGAAGTCTTGTGTTTAGATTGCTGATAATATTATATATTTAATCAATTTTCAAATAAGACTAACATAAAATGAGGAAAAAGTCAAGGGGTCTGAATATTTCCCGAATGCACTGTATCATAGGCTAGGTAACTAACGTTATACTGTACCTAAAGTCAATCTGGTTGCCTCTCCTCAATCTTCACTAGGTAACTAACGTTATACTGTACCTAAAGTCAATCTGGTTGCCTCTCCTCAATCTTCACTAGGTAACTAACGTTATACTATACCTAAAGTCAATCTGGTTGCCTCTCCTCAATCTTCACTAGGTAACTAACGTTATACTGTACCTAAAGTCAATCTGGTTGCCTCTCCTCAATCTTCGCTAGGTAACTAACGTTATACTATACCTAAAGTCAATCTGGTTGCCTCTCCTCAATCTTCGCTAGGTAACTAACGTTATACTGTACCTAAAGTCAATCTGGTTGCCTCTCCTCAATTTTTATTTATTTATTTATTTTACCTTTATTTAACCAGGTAGGCAAGTTGAGAACAAGTTCTCATTTACAATTGCGACCTGGCCAAGATAAAGCAAAGCAGTTCGACAGATAAAACGACACAGACTTACACATGGAGTAAAAACAAACATACAGTCAATAATGCAGTATAAACAAGTCTATATACAATGTGAGCAAATGAGGTGAGAAGGGAGGTAAAGGCAAAAAAGGCCATGATGGCAAAGTAAATACAATATAGCAAGTAAAATACTGGAATGGTAATCTTCACTAGGTAACTAACGTTATACTGTACCTAAAGTCAATCTGGTTGCCTCTCCTCAATCTTCGCTAGGTAGTTGGGACCTAGTGGTTAGAGTGTAGAGGGGGCAGGGTAGCCTAGTGGTTAGAGTGTAGAGGCGGCAGGGTAGCCTAGTGGTTAGAGTGTAGAGGCGGCAGGGTAGCCTAGTGGTTAGAGTGTAGAGGCGGCAGGGTAGCCTAGTGGTTAGAGTGTAGAGGCGGCAGGGTAGCCTAGTGGTTAGAGTGTAGAGGCGGCAGGGTAGCCTAGTGGTTAGAGTGTAGAGGCGGCAGGGTAGCCTAGTGGTTAGAGTGTAGAGGCGGCAGGGTAGCCTAGTGGTTAGAGCGTTGGACTAGTAACCGAAAGGTTGCAAGTTCAAATCCCCGTGCTGACAAGGTAAAAATTCTGCCCCTGAACAGGCAGTTAACCCACTGTTCCTAGACCAGTTAACCCACTGTTCCTAGACCAGTTAACCCACTGTTCTTAGACCAGTTAACCCACTGTTCCTAGACCAGTTAACCCACTGTTCCTAGACCAGTTAACCCACTGTTCCTAGACCAGTTATCCCACTGTTCCTAGACCAGTTAACCCACTGTTCCTAGACCAGTTAACCCACTGTTCCTAGACCAGTTAACCCACTGTTCCTAGACCAGTTAACCCACTGTTCCTAGACCAGTTAACCCACTGTTCCTAGACCAGTTAACCCACTGTTCCTAGACCAGTTAACCCACTGTTCCTAGACCAGTTAACCCACTGTTCCTAGACCAGTTAACCCACTGTTCCTAGACCAGTTAACCCACTGTTCCTAGACCAGTTAACCCACTGTTCCTAGACCAGTTAACCCACTGTTCCTAGACCAGTTAACCCACTGTTCCTAGACCAGTTAACCCACTGTTCCTAGACCAGTTAACCCACTGTTCCTAGACCAGTTAACCCACTGTTCCTAGACCAGTTAACCCACTGTTCCTAGACCAGTTAACCCACTGTTCCTAGACCAGTTAACCCACTGTTCCTAGACCAGTTAACCCACTGTTCCTAGACCAGTTAACCCACTGTTCCTAGACCAGTTAACCCACTGTTCCTAGGCCGTCATTGAAAATAAGAATTTGTTCTTAACTGACTTGCCTGGTTAAATAAAGGTAATGTAAAAAAGCCAACTGTAATACACTTTTAAATGAACTCTTCATCGGCGCTCATTGACGATGAGTAGAATGAATGGCTCAGTCGGGCATCAGTCCAAAAACACCACTATGAGGAAACATGCAACCCATGAATAGTTTAACTACTGGATGACTATATTCAGGCATGGAGTAGGCTGTAATATGTGGCTTCTCATAATATAGCACACATAAGCTATTTGGGGTTTACTACCTTTTTATTTGTGCGTTTTTATTGTTCAGAAATGTGGTGGGTCGTCTCTTCGTTTCTCAGGACTTTATCCTGCTAACTGTTCCAAATGTCCCAACTGAATTTGGTAAAAGGGCTTTTATGTCCTCTGCGCCATCGTCTTGGAACGCCTCACAAGATACTTTTAAACTGGAAGAATTTGTCCCCGATTGGTATTTTTAAATCACTGATGAAGGATTTTGAGGCTGATTCCCTGACCTGTCAATGTTTTTTTGCTGTTTTAGACTCTTGTGAATTCAATGGTTTTTACTAGATTACTTTAGTAATTCGTTTTTCACGTTGTATGTCTGTAATTTTTTTGTAATGACTTGGTGCTGCCTATCTTGGCCAGGACGCTCTTGAAAAAGAGATTTTAAATCTCAATGAGCCCTTCCTGGTTAAGGTTAAATAATAATTTTATACATAACCTAAGCAGCGTTTAAATTATTATTGTCCTTCCTTCTGAACTATCAACTCTTTTTTTCCCTCCCATCTGTCCATTATGTCATAACTCAGCCCTTTAACTCTACAGAGTCTGAGAAGGAACCTCTGAAAGCTCAGTGTGACTATTTCCACAGCAGGACTAGTTTATATGTTTATTATACAAACACAATAACACAAGGAGATGCTCATTACCGCCGTGCCTGGATGGAACTCTGTCTAGCGGCTGTTGCTAAGCAGCGAGAGCTCCGTGGGCGAATAGAGAATGTCAGAGAGAAGTGAAAGCTCTAGAACGTTCTGGATGAATGTGCTGCTGGATTCTATAGAGCAGTGGTCACCAACTGGTCCATCGCCAAGACATTCCCTAGTGGATCGTCAAACTTTTCTGTAAAGAAAACTCTACAAAAATGGTAAAGCCTCGTGTATCTATTTCTATTTTATTCCTCTGGGGCTTCGTCCTCATTGTGGTTTTACAGACGTGTTTAATACGTCTTATGCACACACTTTATTTGAATATTTATGAAATGTAGATTGTTATATTTGGAAGCACTTATGTGTTTTTCCTTGGCCTCCAACTCCTTTCGAAGAGTGGAGCGGATGTGGGCGGGGCTAGGTCTATATAAGGGTACTATTTTATTTATCACAACATTTCTGACGAAGGCCGTGAGGCCGATACGTAAAGCTTATTAAAGATCAGTGACACTATCAAGACCAGTGTGCAGTTTCCTTTTTCATTCCTCTGGGGCTGTTGGCGGAAGGTGCACCTGATTTAAACTGCCCTGCGCGCCGGGGAGGCAACCGGTTCCCATTTTTAACCATTTTATGTGTCTGAAGGTACAAACTATGCCCTCCTGGCGGTGCCGCAGAACTAAATCAAGTGCTCTATTTGCCTCCCGCTGGCCAATCGGATGGCTCAGATTACCGTATCCGTAGTAAGTTGAATCTGTGAGATTCTTCCACCCAGAGCTGTCAACACGTGCCTTTGTCCTTCTTCCCCTCAGAGCTGTCAACACGTGCCTTCGTCCTTCTTCCACTCACAGCTGTCAACACGTGCCTTCGTCCTCATTCCACTCACAGCTGTCAACACGTGCCTTCGTCCTTCTTCCACTCAGAGCTGTCAACATGTGCCTTCGTCCTCCTCCCACTCAGAGCTGTCAACACGTGCCTTCGTCCTCCTCCCACTCAGAGCTGTCAACACGTGCCTTCGTCCTTCTTCCACTCAGAGCTGTCAACACGTGCCTTCATCCTCCTTCCACTCAGAGCTGTCAACACGTCAACACGTGCCTTCGTCCTCCTTCCACTCAGCCAGCATCATTGGTGGAAAGGGAGAATGGAGGGATGTTGAGAGGCGGACCCTAACATGGCCAGCGTCATTGGTGGAAAGGGAGAATGGAGGGATGTTGAGAGGCGGACCCTAACATGGCCAGCGTCATTGGTGGAAAGGGAGAATGGAGGGATGTTGAGAGGCGGACCCTAACATGGCCAGCGTCATTGGTGGAAAGGGAGAATAGAGGGATGTTGAGAGGCGGAGCCTAACATGGCCAACGTCATTGGTGGAAAGGGAGAATGGAGGGCTGTTGAGAGGCGGACCCTAACATGGCCAGCGTCATTGGTGGAAAGGGAGAACGGTTCCTTGTTACACCAGTCACTAGAGCGGCTGTAATCCTCCCCAGCTCCTTGTTACACCAGTCACTAGAGCAGCTGTAGTCCTCCCCAGTTCCTTGTTACACCAGTCACTAGAGCAGCTGTAATCCTCCCCAGTCACTAGAGCAGCTGTAATCCTCCCCAGTCACTAGAGCAGCTGTAATCCTCCCCAGTTCCTTGTTCCACCAGTCACTAGAGCAGCTGTAGTCCTCCCCAGTTCCTTATTACACCAGTCACTAGAGCGGCTGTAATCCTCCCCAGCTCCTTGTTACACCAGTCACTAGAGCAGCTGTAATCCTCCCCAGTTCCTTGTTACACCAGTCACTAGAGCAGCTGTAATCCTCCCCAGCTCCTTGTTACACCAGTCACTAGAGCAGCTGTAATCCTCCCCAGTCACTAGAGCAGCTGTAGTCCTCCCCAGTCACTAGAGCAGCTGTAATCCTCCCCAGTTCCTTGTTACACCAGTCACTAGAGCAGCTGTAATCCTCCCCAGCTCCTTGTTACACCAGTCACTAGAGCGGCTGTAATCCTCCCCAGTCACTAGAGCAGCTGTAATCCTCCCCAGCTCCTTGTTCCACCAGTCACTAGAGCGGCTGTAATCCTCCCCAGCTCCTTGTTACACCAGTCACTAGAGCAGCTGTAATCCTCCCCAGCTCCTTGTTACACCAGTCACTAGAGCGGCTGTAATCCTCCCCAGTCACTAGAGCAGCTGTAATCCTCCCCAGCTCCTTGTTCCACCAGTCACTAGAGCAGCTGTAATCCTCCCCAGCTCTTTGTTACACCAGTCACTAGAGCGGCTGTAATCCTCCCCAGACACTAGAGCAGCTGTAATCCTCCCCAGCTCCTTGTTACACCAGTCACTAGAGCAGCTGTAGTCCTCCCCAGTTCCTTGTTCCACCAGTCACTAGAGCGGCTGTAGTCCTCCCCAGTTCCTTGTTCCACCAGTCACTAGAGCAGCTGTAATCCTCCCCAGCTCCTTGTTCCACCAGTCACTAGAGCAGCTGTAGTCCTCCCCAGCTCCTTGTTACACCAGTCACTAGAGCAGCTGTAATCCTCCCCAGTCACTAGAGCGGCTGTAATCCTCCCCAGTCACTAGAGCAGCTGTAGTCCCCCCAAGTTCCTTGTTCCACCAGTCACTAGAGCAGCTGTAATCCTCCCCAGCTCCTTGTTACACCAGTCACTAGAGCGGCTGTAATCCTCCCCAGCTCCTTGTTACACCAGTCACTAGAGCAGCTGTAGTCCTCCCCAGTTCCTTGTTCCACCAGTCACTAGAGCAGCTGTAATCCTCCCCAGTCACTAGAGCAGCTGTAATCCTCCCCAGTCACTAGAGCAGCTGTAATCCTCCCCAGCTCCTTGTTCCACCAGTCACTAGAGCGGCTGTAATCCTCCCCCAGTTCCTTGTTCCACCAGTCACTAGAGCGGCTGTAATCCTCCCCAGCTCCTTGTTCCACCAGTCACTAGAGCAGCTGTAATCCTCCCCCAGCTCCTTGTTACACCAGTCACTAGAGCGGCTGTAATCCTCCCCAGCTCCTTGTTACACCAGTCACTAGAGCGGCTGTAATCCTCCCCAGCTCCTTGTTCCACCAGTCACTAGAGCAGCTGTAATCCTCCCCAGCTCCTTGTTACACCAGTCACTAGAGCGGCTGTAATCCTCCCCAGTCACTAGAGCAGCTGTAATCCTCCCCAGCTCCTTGTTACACCAGTCACTAGAGCGGCTGTAATCCTCCCCAGTCACTAGAGCAGCTGTAATCCTCCCCAGTCACTAGAGCGGCTGTAATCCTCCCCAGCTCCTTGTTACACCAGTCACTAGAGCGGCTGTAATCCTCCCCAGTCACTAGAGCGGCTGTAATCCTCCCCAGCTCCTTGTTACACCAGTCACTAGAGCAGCTGTAATCCTCCCCAGCTCCTTGTTACACCAGTCACTAGAGCGGCTGTAATCCTCCCCAGCTCCTTGTTACACCAGTCACTAGAGCAGCTGTAATCCTCCCCAGCTCCTTGTTACACCAGTCACTAGAGCGGCTGTAATCCTCCCCAGCTCCTTGTTACACCAGTCACTAGAGCGGCTGTAATCCTCCCCAGCTCCTTGTTACACCAGTCACTAGAGCAGCTGTAATCCTCCCCAGCTCCTTGTTACACCAGTCACTAGAGCAGCTGTAATCCTCCCCCAGCTCCTCCCACACAACAGGGATGGATCTATGAGAATGATACCCTCGCTAACACTATAAATATATCTGTTTATGAGACAACTAACAAACAACCAAAAGATGCAGTGGAAAAGTAGAGTGTGTTGGCAGTTAGCTGAACGGCTAGCGGAAGGGTAAGAGGCCCAGTGTCCCGGTCTCTCACACCGTTCAGCTAAGAGGCCCAGTCTCTCACACCGTTCAGCTAAGAGGCCCAGTGACCCGGTCTCTCACACCGTTCAGCTAAGAGGCCCAGTCTCTCACACCGTTCAGCTAAGAGGCCCAGTGACCCGGTCTCTCACACCGTTCAGCTAAGAGGCCCAGTCTCTCACACCGTTCAGCTAAGAGGCCCAGCCTCTCACACCGTACAGCTAAGAGGCCCAGTGTCCCGGTCTCTCACACCGTTCAGCTAAGAGGCCCAGTGTCCCGGTCTCTCACATCGTTCAGCTAAGAGGCCCAGTGACCCGGTCTCTCACACCGTTCAGCTAAGAGGCCCAGTGTCCCGGTCTCTCACACCGTTCAGCTAAGAGGCCCAGTGTCCCGGTCTCTCACACCGTTCAGCTAAGAGGCCCAGTGACCCGGTCTCTCACATCGTTCAGCTAAGAGGCCCAGTGACCCGGTCTCTCACACCGTTCAGCTAAGAGGCCCAGTGTCCCGGTCTCTCACACCGTTCAGCTAAGAGGCCCAGTGTCCCGGTCTCTCACACCGTTCAGCTAAGAGGCCCAGTGTCCCGGTCTCTCACACCGTTCAGCTAAGAGGCCCAGTGACCCGGTCTCTCACACCGTTCAGCTAAGAGGCCCAGTGACCCGGTCTCTCACACCGTTCAGCTAAGAGGCCCAGTCTCTCACACCGTTCAGCTAAGAGGCCCAGTGTCCCGGTCTCTCACACCGTTCAGCTAAGAGGCCCAGTGTCTCGGTCTCTCACACCGTTCAGCTAAGAGGCCCAGTGTCTCGGCTCTCACACCGTTCAGCTAAGAGGCCCAGTGACCCCACTGCCACACACAGAGCCGGGAGACTACAGTCTGCTGGTTATAGATCAGGACAACAGGCTGATGGGGAACCTAAATGATGAAGTCTACAGTCTGCTGGTTATAGATCAGGCTGATGGGGAACCTAAATGATGAAGTCTACAGTCTGCTAGTTATAGATCAGGACAACAGGCTGATGGGGAACCTAAATGATGAAGTCTACAGTCTGCTGGTTATAGATCAGGACAACAGGCTGATGGGGAACCTAAATGATGAAGTCTACAGTCTGCTGGTTATAGATCAGGACAACAGGCTGATGGGGAACCTAAATGATGAAGTCTACAGTCTGCTGGTTATAGATCAGGACAACAGGCTGATGGGGAACCTAAATGATGAAGTCTACAGTCTGCTGGTTATAGATCAGGCCAACAGGCTGATGGGGAACCTAAATGATGAAGTCTACAGTCTGCTGGTTATAGATCAGGCTGATGGGGAACCTAAATGATGAAGTCTACAGTCTGCTGGTTATAGATCAGGACAACAGGCTGATGGGGAACCTAAATGATGAAGTCTACAGTCTGCTGGTTATAGATCAGGACAACAGGCTGATGGGGAACCTAAATGACAGATGTGCGGTTTGAAGAACACAGTGGAATAGAAATGTCCAGCATCTGCAGCAGAACAACAAACAGTATCAGAATATATTTCTAAAAGCGAAGTAGTAGAGTCTCAGGAGGAGAGACTGGCCAAACCCACAGCTTGGTGGTTAACAGATCTGGGTCTTCTCCTTACCTGGTGGAACTCTGGGATACCGTCAGGACTGCAGGGGAGATGGGTCTTCTCTCTGGGACTGCAGGGGAGATGGGTCTTCTCTCTGGGACTGCAGGGGAGATGGGTCTTCTCTCTGGGACTGCAGGGGAGATGGGTCTTCTCTCTGGGACTGCAGGGGAGATGGGTCTTCTCTCTGGGACTGCAGGGGAGATGGGTCTTCTCTCTGGGACTGCAGGGGAGATGGGTCTTCTCTCTGGGACTGCAGGGGAGATGGGTCTTCTCTCTGGGACTGCAGGGGAGATGATAATGATAAGTTTCCAATGACCCTCGTCAGGCAGACTGATAAGTTACCAACAACCCTGTCAGGCAGACTGATAATGATAAGTTACCAATGACCCTCATCAGGCAGACTGATAGGTTACCAACAACCCTGTCAGGCAGACTGATAAGTTACCAATGACCCTCATCAGGCAGACTGAAAAGTTACCAATAACCCTGTCAGGCAGACCGATAATGATAAGTTACCAATGACCCCGTCAGGCAGACTGATAATGATAAGTTACCAATGACCCCGTCAGGCAGACTGATAGGTTACCAACAACCCTGTCAGGCAGACTGATAAGTTACCAATGACCCTCATCAGGCAGACTGAAAAGTTACCAATAACCCTGTCAGGCAGACTGATAATGATAAGTTACCAATAACCCCGTCAGGCCGGGTCAGGCTACGACAGGTGGACAGGAAGACAGGAGGACAGGAAGACAGGAGGACAGGAGGACAGGAAGACAGGAGGACAGGGACGGCCGGGGACATTCGTATTGTTCCGCTAGAGGTGAAATTCTTGGACCAGCGCAAGACGGACGAAAGCGAAAGCATTTGCCAATAATGTTTTCATTAACCAGCCAACCCCAGTCAAAAATCACAGGAACGTCAAGAAAAGATAGGTGAGCCTATTGTGATGTCATCACAAGCCCAATAGAACACGCCTCTACTAGTCTGTAGCTGACTGGTGCCCTGTGGTGACACTGCTTAGAGGTGACAGGCAGAGAGGTATCACTGTAGCTGACTGGTGCCCTGTGGTGACACTGCTTAGAGGTGACAGGCAGAGAGGTATCACTGTAGCTGACTGGTGCCCTGTGGTGACACTGCTTAGAGGTGACAGGCAGAGAGGTATCACTGTAGCTGACTGGTGCCCTGTGGTGACACTGCTTAGAGGTGACAGGCAGAGAGGTATCACTGTAGCTGACTGATGCCCTGTGGTGACACTGCTTAGAGGTGACAGGCAGAGAGGTAGCTGACTGATGCCCTGTGGTGACAGGCAGAGAGGTATCACTGTAGCTGACTGATGCCCTGTGGTGACACTGCTTAGAGGTGACAGGCAGAGAGGTAGCTGACTGGTGCCCTGTGGTGACACTGCTTAGAGGTGACAGGCAGAGAGGTATCACTGTAGCTGACTGATGCCCTGTGGTGACACTGCTTAGAGGTGACAGGCAGAGAGGTATCACTGTAGCTGACTGATGCCCTGTGGTGACACTGCTTAGAGGTGACAGGCAGAGAGGTATCACTGT
This sequence comes from Oncorhynchus kisutch, assembly GCF_002021735.2. Lineage (NCBI taxonomy): Eukaryota > Metazoa > Chordata > Actinopteri > Salmoniformes > Salmonidae > Oncorhynchus > Oncorhynchus kisutch. The sequence continues at coordinate 14,002,074 of NW_022261979.1, forward strand.
AGCTGACTGGTGCCCTGTGGTGACACTGCTTAGAGGTGACAGGCAGAGAGGTATCACTGTAGCTGACTGGTGCCCTGTGGTGACACTGCTTAGAGGTGACAGGCAGAGAGGTAGCTGACTGATGCCCTGTGGTGACAGGCAGAGAGGTATCACTGTAGCTGACTGGTGCCCTGTGGTGACACTGCTTAGAGGTGACAGGCAGAGAGGTAGCTGACTGATGCCCTGTGGTGACAGGCAGAGAGGTATCACTGTAGCTGACTGGTGCCCTGTGGTGACACTGCTTAGAGGTGACAGGCAGAGAGGTATCACTGTAGCTGACTGGTGCCCTGTGGTGACACTGCTTAGAGGTGACAGGCAGAGAGGTATCACTGTAACTGACTGATGCCCTGTGGTGACACTGCTTAGAGGTGACAGGAGGAGAGGTATCACTGTAGCTGACTGATGCCCTGTGGTGACACTGCTTAGAGGTGACAGGCAGAGAGGTAGCTGACTGGTGCCCTGTGGTGACACTGCTTAGAGGTGACAGGCAGAGAGGTAGCTGACTGATGCCCTGTGGTGACACTGCTTAGAGGTGACAGGCAGAGAGGTATCACTGTAGCTGACTGATGCCCTGTGGTGACACTGCTTAGAGGTGACAGGCAGAGAGGTAGCTGACTGGTGCCCTGTGGTGACACTGCTTAGAGGTGACAGGCAGAGAGGTAGCTGACTGATGCCCTGTGGTGACACTGCTTAGAGATGACAGGAAGAGAGGTATCACTGTAGCTGACTGATGCCCTGTGGTGACACTGCTTAGAGTTGACAGGAAGAGAGGTATTACTGTAGCTGACTGATGCCCTGTGGGTCTGGCGACGAATATGTAGCGAGGACCAGCCGACTAGAGCATACAGGTCACAGTGGTGGGTGGTATAAGGTGCTTTAGTAACAAAACGGATGGCACTGTGATAGACTGCATCCAGTTTGCTGAGTAGAGTGTTGGAAGCCATTTTGTAGATGACATCGCCGAAGTCGAGGATCGGTAGGATAGTCAGTTTTACTAGGGTAAGTTTGGCGGCGTGAGTGAAGGAGGCTTTGTTGCGGAATAGAAAGCCGACTCTAAATTTGATTTTGGATTGGAGATGTTTGATATGAGTCTGGAAGGAGAGTTTACAGTCTAGCCAGACACCTAGGTACTTATAGACGTCCACATATTCTAGGTCGGAACCATCCAGGGTGGTGATGCTGGTCAGGCGTGCGGGTGCAGGCAGCGAACGGTTGAAAAGCATGCATTTGGTTTTACTAGCGTTTAAGATCAGTTGGAGACCACGGAAGGAGTGTTGTATGGCATTGAAGCTCGTTTGGAGGTTAGATAGCACAGTGTCCAAGGAAGGGCCAGAAGTATATAGAATAAGCATGTAGCTAGCTAGAACCATAGACTATCTATTATATTGACTATAACCTTGTCCCCCAGGGCTAACTGCGCCTGGGAGGAATTGTCTGGGAACGAGATTAGAGGCCCAAGTGGTTGACATCATTGCAGACAACCCCAGTTTGACTTTTAACAGGCTATCATCAAATCATGTGTCAACCCTCTAACAACAACCTGCCTCTAACAACAACCTGCCTCTAACAACAACCTGCCTCTAACAACAACCTGCCTCTAACAACAACCTGCCTCTAACAACAACCTGCCTCTAACAACAACCTGCCTCTAACAACAACCTGCCTCTAACAACAACCTGCCTCTAACAACAACCTGCCGTGGTGGAAAAGTACTTGAGTAACAGTAAAGATACCTTAATAGAAAATTACTCAATTAAAAAAGTCACCCAGTAAAAAAACAAATTGAGTAAATGTCCAAAAAGTATTTGTTTTCAAATATACTTAAGTATCAGGAAGAGAGGTATTAGGCTACCCTGGAGCGTTGGACTAGTAACCGGAAGGTTGCAAGTTCAAATCCCCGAGCTGACAAGGTACAAAATCTGTCGTTCTGCCCCTGAACAAGGCAGTTAACCCACTGTTCCTAGACCAGTTAACCCACTGTTCCTAGACCAGTTAACCCACTGTTCCTAGGCCAGTTAACCCACTGTTCCTAGACCAGTTAACCCACTGTTCCTAGGCCAGTTAACCCACTGTTCCTAGGCCAGTTAACCCACTGTTCCTAGGCCAGTTAACCCACTGTTCCTAGACCAGTTAACCCACTGTTCCTAGACCAGTTAACCCACTGTTCCTAGACCAGTTAACCCACTGTTCCTAGACCAGTTAACCCACTGTTCCTAGACCAGTTAACCCACTGTTCCTAGACCAGTTAACCCACTGTTCCTAGACCAGTTAACCCACTGTTCCTAGACCAGTTAACCCACTGTTCCCAGGCTGTCATTGTAAATAAGAACCTGTTCTTAACTGACTTGCCTGGTTAAATAAAGGAAAATTTTTAACTTATATTAAACAAACCGGACGGTCCGATGTTATTTACAGATATCCAGGAGCACAGTCCAACATCATTTACAAATTAAACATCTGTTTAGTGAGTCAGCCAGAGGCAGTAGGGATGACCAGGGATGTTCTCTGTTTAGTGAGTCAGCCAGATCAGAGGCAGTAGGGATGACCAGGGACGTTCTCTGTTTAGTGAGTCCTCCAGATCAGAGGCAGTAGGGATGACCAGGGATGTTCTCTGTTTAGTGAGTCAGCCAGAGGCAGTAGGGATGACCAGGGATGTTCTCTGTTTAGTGAGTCAGCCAGAGGCAGTAGGGATGACCAGGGATGTTCTCTGTTTAGTGAGTCAGCCAGACCAGAGGCAGTAGGGATGACCAGGGATGTTCTCTGTTTAGTGAGTCAGCCAGACCAGAGGCAGTAGGGATGACCAGGGACGTTCTCTGTTTAGTGAGTCAGCCAGACCAGAGGCAGTAGGGATGACCAGGGATGTTCTCTGTTTAGTGAGTCAGCCAGACCAGAGGCAGTAGGGATGACCAGGGGCGTTCTCTGTTTAGTGAGCCAGTCAGAGGCAGTAGGGATGACCAGGGACGTTCTCTGTTTAGTGAGTCCTCCAGATCAGAGGCAGTAGGGATGACCAGGGATGTTCTCTGTTTAGTGAGTCAGCCAGAGGCAGTAGGGATGACCAGGGATGTTCTCTGTTTAGTGAGTCAGCCAGAGGCAGTAGGGATGACCAGGGATGTTCTCTGTTTAGTGAGTCAGCCAGAGGCAGTAGGGATGACCAGGGACGTTCTCTGTTTAGTGAGTCAGCCAGAGTCAGTAGGGATGACCAGGGATGTTTTCCTGATACCTGCAGGAAATGGACCGTTTTCTTGTCCTGCTAATAAGCATTAAAAAATGACGGAGTAAAAAGGGAGGACGGAGTAAAAAGGGAGGACGGAGTAAAAGGGAGGACGGAGTAAAAAGGGAGGACGGAGTAAAAAGGGAGGACGGAGTAAAAAGGGGGGACGGAGTAAAAAGGGGGGACGGAGTAAAAAGGGAGGACGGAGTAAAAAGGGGGGACGGAGTAAAAAGGGAGGACGGAGTAAAAAGGGAGGACGGAGTAAAAAGGGAGGACGGAGTAAAAAGGGAGGACAGAGTAAAAAGGGAGGACAGAGTAAAAGGGAGGACGGAGTAAAAAGGGAGGACGGAGTAAAAAGGGAGGACGGAGTAAAAGGGAGGACGGAGTAAAAGGGAGGACGGAGTAAAAAGGGAGGACGGAGTAAAAAGGGAGGACGGAGTAAAAAGGGAGGACGGAGTAAAAAGGGAGGACGGAGTAAAAAGGGAGGACAGAGTAAAAAGGGAGGACAGAGTAAAAAGGGAGGACAGAGTAAAAAGGGAGGACGGAGTAAAAAGGGGGGACGGAGTAAAAAGGGGGGACGGAGTAAAAAGGGGGGACGGAGTAAAAAGGGAGGACGAGGAGGACGGAGTAAAAAGGGAGGACGGAGTAAAAAGGGAGGACGAGGGAGGACGGAGTAAAAAGGGAGGACGGAGTAAAAAGGGGGGACGGAGTAAAAAAGGGGGGACGGAATAAAAAGGGAGGACGAGGGAGGACAGAGTAAAAAGGGAGGACGGAGTAAAAAGGGAGGACGGAGTAAAAAGTTTTTTTTTTAATAATTTCTTTAGGAATGTAACGTTAGTGGAGTAAAAGTTGTACAAAAATATATACAATTAAAGTACAGATACCCCCCCCAAAATATATACAATTAAAGTACAGATACCCCCCCCCCAAAATATATACAATTACAGTACAGATACCCCCCCCCAAAATATATACAATTAAAGTACAGATACCCCCCCCCCCAAAATATATACAATTAATAGTACAGATACCCCCCCCCCCAAAATATATACAATTAAAGTACAGATACCACCCCCCCCCAAAATATATACAATTAAAGTACAGATACCCCCCCCCCAAAATATATACAATTAAAGTACAGATACCCCCCCCCCCCAAAATATATACAATTAAAGTACAGATACCCCCCCCCCAAAATATATACAATTAAAGTACAGATACCCCCCCCCCAAAATATATACAATTAAAGTACAGATACCCCCCCCCAAAATATATACAATTAAAGTACAGATACCCCCCCCCCAAAATATATACAATTAAAGTACAGATACCCCCCCCCCCAAAAAAACAACTTAGCCAAGACGTACTTTAAAGTATTGTTACTTAAGTACTTTATAACACTGACAACTTGGTAATACATAAAGTTATCTGGTAATACATAAAGTTATCTGAATAACTGTTCAGTCACAACCACCTGTTGGTGACTGGATGTGTGTTTGGACAGTCTGCAGACTCACCGTCAACACTGGCCATAACAGCCTGTTATTACTGATGTGTCTCCACTACTCAACCTGTTATTTACTGATGTGTCTCCACTACTCAACCTGTTATTTACTGATGTGTCTCCACTACTCAACCTGTTATTTACTGATGTGTCTCCACTACTCAACCTGTTATTTACTGATGTGTCTCCACTACTCAACCTGTTATTTACTGATGTGTCTCCCACTACTCAACCTGTTATTTACTGATGTGTCTCCACTACTCAACCTGTTATTTACTGATGTGTCTCCACTACTCAACCTGTTATTTACTGATGTGTCTCCACTACTGATGTGTCTCCACTACTCAACCTGTTATTTACTGATGTGTCTCCACTACTGATGTGTCTCCACTACTGATGTGTCTCCACTACTCAACCTGTTATTTACTGATGTGAATGTGTATCCACTACTCAACCTGTTATTTACTGATGTGTCTCCACTACTCAACCTGTTATTTACTGATGTGTCTCCACTACTCAACCTGTTATTTACTGATGTGTATCCACTACTCAACCTGTTATTTACTGATGTGTCTCCACTACTCAACCTGTTATTTACTGATGTGTCTCCACTACTCAACCTGTTATTTACTGATGTGAATGTGTCTCCACTACTCAACCTGTTATTTACTGATGTGTCTCCACTACTCAACCTGTTATTTACTGATGTGAATGTGTCTCCACTACTCAACCTGTTATTTACTGATGTGTATCCACTACTCAACCTGTTATTTACTGATGTGTATCCACTACTCAACCTGTTATTTACTGATGTCTCCACTACTCAACCTGTTATTTACTGATGTGTCTCCACTACTCAACCTGTTATTTACTGATGTGTCTCCACTACTCAACCTGTTATTTACTGATGTGTCTCCACTACTCAACCTGTTATTTAATGATGTGTCTCCACTACTCAACCTGTTATTTACTGATGTGTCTCCACTACTCAACCTGTTATTTACTGATGTGTCTCCACTACTCAACCTGTTATTTACTGATGTGAATGTGTCTCCACTACTCAACCTGTTATTTACTGATGTGTATCCACTACTCAACCTGTTATTTACTGATGTGTCTCCACTACTCAACCTGTTATTTACTGATGTGTCTCCACTACTCAACCTGTTATTTACTGATGTGTCTCCACTACTCAACCTGTTATTTACTGATGTGTCTCCACTACTCAACCTGTTATTTACTGATGTGAATGTGTCTCCACTACTCAACCTGTTATTTACTGATGTGTATCCACTACTCAACCTGTTATTTACTGATGTGTATCCACTACTCAACCTGTTATTTACTGATGTCTCCACTACTCAACCTGTTATTTACTGATGTGTCTCCACTACTCAACCTGTTATTTACTGATGTGTCTCCACTACTCAACCTGTTATTTACTGATGTGTCTCCACTACTCAACCTGTTATTTACTGATGTGTCTCCACTACTCAACCTGTTATTTACTGATGTGTCTCCACTACTCAACCTGTTATTTACTGATGTCTCCACTACTCAACCTGTTATTTACTGATGTGAATGTGTCTCCACTACTCAACCTGTTATTTACTGATGTGTCTCCCACTACTCAACCTGTTATTTACTGATGTGTCTCCACTACTCAACCTGTTATTTACTGATGTGTCTCCACTACTCAACCTGTTATTTACTGATGTGTCTCCACTACTCAACCTGTTATTTACTGATGTGTCTCCACTACTCAACCTGTTATTTACTGATGTGTCTCCACTACTCATCCTGTTATTTACTGATGTGTCTCCACTACTCAACCTGTTATTTACTGATGTGAATGTGTCTCCACTACTCAACCTGTTATTTAGTGATGTGTATCCACTACTCAACCTGTTATTTACTGATGTGTCTCCACTACTCAACCTGTTATTTACTGATGTGTCTCCACTACTCAACCTGTTATTTACTGATGTGTCTCCACTACTGATGTGTCTCCCACTACTCAACCTGTTATTTACTGATGTGAATGTGTCTCCACTACTCAACCTGTTATTTACTGATGTGTCTCCACTACTCAACCTGTTATTTACTGATGTGTCTCCACTACTCAACCTGTTATTTACTGATGTGTCTCCACTACTCAACCTGTTATTTACTGATGTGTCTCCACTACTCAACCTGTTATTTACTGATGTGTCTCCACTACTCAACCTGTTATTTACTGATGTGAATGTGTCTCCACTACTCAACCTGTTATTTACTGATGTGAATGTGTATCCACTACTCAACCTGTTATTTACTGATGTGAATGTGTATCCACTACTCAACCTGTTATTTACTGATGTGTATCCACTACTCAACTTGTTATTTACTGATGTGTATCCACTACTCAACCTGTTATTTACTGATGTGTCTCCACTACTCAACCTGTTATTTACTGATGTGAATGTGTATCCACTACTCAACCTGTTATTTACTGATGTGTCTCCACTACTCAACCTGTTATTTACTGATGTGAATGTGTATCCACTACTCAACCTGTTATTTACTGATGTGTCTCCACTACTCAACCTGTTATTTACTGATGTGTCTCCACTACTCAACCTGTTATTTACTTATGTGTCTCCACTACTCAACCTGTTATTTACTGATGTGAATGTGTCTCCACTACTCAACCTGTTATTTACTGATGTGTCTCCACTACTCAACCTGTTATTTACTGATGTGTCTCCACTACTCAACCTGTTATTTACTGATGTGTCTCCACTACTCAACCTGTTATTTACTGATGTGTCTCCCACTACTCAACCTGTTATTTACTGATGTGTCTCCACTACTCAACCTGTTATTTACTGATGTGTCTCCACTACTCAACCTGTTATTTACTGATGTGTCTCCACTACTCAACCTGTTATTTACTGATGTGTCTCCACTACTCAACCTGTTATTTACTGATGTGAATGTGTCTCCACTACTCAACCTGTTATTTACTGATGTGTATCCACTACTCAACCTGTTATTTACTGATGTGTCTCCACTACTCAACCTGTTATTTACTGATGTGTCTCCACTACTCAACCTGTTATTTACTGATGTGAATGTGTCTCCACTACTCAACCTGTTAACTAACTCTGCTCTAACTTACCCATATCACATACTGAACAGAGCGGCTTGGAACAACGTGTTCGTTAAATGGACCTAGTAAGCATAGCTGGCTAACGTTTACAGTATTTAGTTAGCCAGCCAGCTAGTACCGTTAGCAAGTAGCCAGATGTTATTGACTTTTAGAAATCAATAACGTTACTCAAAATTGTGAGTTATCATGGAAATAAAATAACTTTAGTTACCTGTGTTTTGACTGTTGCCAAATAAAATAGATTGTTGACAAATGCTCAAATGAAAAGAGCGTGCTAATGTTAGCTCGGTCGGAGAAAACTAAAATCCAGACTCACCAGTTGAAATTCTGAAAACTTACGAAAAGTCACTGTGGCTTGAACGCGACACGTCTTCGTCAAAAGAGCCAATTCTTCGGAAACTGGGAGGGGAAACACACTTCAACAGGACATAAAGCATGTGGCTTCACAAAAGTGACACATTTGAGTGTTGCCAACTCATGTTAGTTTGCATGGCCATGAAAAAAGTTGGACGCCTCGTATTGGTGACGTCACGTCGGAGGGTTTGTACTTTGATGCGGCGTTCAAATCAACTGGGAACTCGAAAATCTCCGAATTCCGACGTTCACGACAAAATGGGAACTCCGGAAGAAAAGAAAAAAATCTCCGATAAGGGAAAATCTTTTCAAACCGTCGTCCAATTCTAAATCGGGAACTCACTGACGTCACGATTGTACGTCGTATGTTTCCGAGTTCCCAGTTTTCCAGAAAGCACTATGAGCTTGGGAACGTGCAGAGAAGGCATTGCCAGATGCGTCACTATAACCCAGAAAGTTAAACCACACTGGAAGACAAATTTGAAATTAAATACATTTGAAGTCGTGGATAAAAATCGCATTTAAATGTACTTTCGGGAAGGTTTGTGGCCACCATTCATTTAATACATTAAATATATACATCAGACGGTATTGGGAGCTATTTCATAGTTTCCCCCCATTTCAATCTTATAGTGACCCTGGTTTGGCGTTACTATTATAGGAGGAGCAGACCATCCGATATGCCCATAAATATGATATGAAACCTGGAATAAAAATGTTTAGAGGGACCAGTGTTTCTATAGAGAAACAAACCTCACATCTGTGCAGTTTGCAAGCAATGTTGTTAGACTCCATTGTATCGTTGTTTCTTCTTTAGAGAACACTGGTGAGTAACAACGTCATTTTACTTCACCGCAACAACAACAAAAACACCCTGCTACATGTATTCAATATACACCATTTCAAATCTGATTCCCGGTGCGGTTTTACTTCCGGGCTACTATGACGCAGGTGGCAGTTCCTTGTCAATATGTCGCGAGGTGCTGACGGCTCTCTCTGTGATTTAATGGTGTCTGCTTCCCTCTAGCGGTTAATATAATACACTACAGATTGGTATTTTCTTTGACCAGCAGGCGGTGATAAAGTGCTATGCTACTTTCTCTAACGACGGTACCAAAGATTATAACGCGATATGCACCAGAGGAGGCTGGTGGGGGAAGCTTTAGGAGGAAGTGCTCACTGGATGGTAATTAGCACATCAAGCATATGGAAACCACATGTTTGATATACATTCATTCCATTCCAGATATTTAAATGAACCCGTCCTCCTATAGCCCCTCCCTCTAGCCACCACTGATATGCACCTGATATTCACCTACCTCCGTACTCATATAGGATGAACTAGACTCCAAAACATCCACACAATACCGTACGTCTTATCTCACGATGTGGGTCTCTGGGAACGGTCTGAAGGGAGTTTTATTAAGGACGTAGGAAATGCAATGAAACAGATTATAGTTTTTATTTGAAGAAAATCCTGGACTTGGAATGAATAGAAGCAGCACAGGATGCTCATAATGTGTTCTGGATTTACAAATAAACAGGATGCTCATAATGTGTTCTGGATTTGCAAATAAATAAATACGGATGATTTATTAGTGTGTGTGAAGGGGGAGGGGTAATCCATTAATTTACATTAACCCAAATGATCCCATATATTGTAGTCTATCCCCTAAACAATTGATGAATGTCGATCATACTAATGAAACCATAGCCAGACTTCAGGTTTTGCTAATTAAAATGTTTTTCTCGGGGGGGACTACAGACTACAGCTCTGTTATTCTCCACATATACGATCGCTAATTACTCCCTAATACAACGTTCAAGTGATGCAGGAAGAGGAAAATACTTGAGAATTATATTGAAAATAAATAATACAAATTGAAGACAAAAACACAAAAACCTTTAGATATTATTTATTTAAGACTTTTTCTGTCTTTGATTTGACACACATCACAACATAGCTGGCTCTATAGCTGGTTCTATAGTTGGTTCTACAGATTGTCCTGAGACAGAGCACCAACACCTGAGATAGAGACTACGACATGCCCCAGAGCACCAACACCTGAGACAGAGACTACGACGCGCCCCAGAGCACCAACACCTGAGATAGAGACTACGACACACCACAGAGCACCAACACCTGAGACAGAGCACCAACACCTGAGATAGAGACTACGACATGCCCCAGAGCACCAACACCTGAGATAGAGGCTACGACATGCCCCAGAGCACCAACACCTGAGATAGAGCACCAACACCTGAGATAGAGACTACGACACACCACAGAGCACCAACACCTGAGACAGAGCACCAACACCTGAGATAGAGACTACGACATGCCCCAGAGCACCAACACCTGAGATAGAGGCTACGACATGCCCCAGAGCACCAACACCTGAGATAGAGACTACGACACACCACAGAGCACCAACACCTGAGACAGAGACTACGACGCGCCCCAGAGCACCAACACCTGAGATAGAGCACCAACACCTGAGATAGAGACTACGACACACCACAGAGCACCAACACCTGAGACAGAGCACCAACACCTGAGATAGAGACTACGACATGCCCCAGAGCACCAACACCTGAGATAGAGGCTACGACATGCCCCAGAGCACCAACACCTGAGACAGAGCACCAACACCTGAGATAGAGACTACGACACACTGCAGAGCACCAACACCTGAGACAGAGCACCAACACCTGAGATAGAGACTACGACATGCCCCAGAGCACCAACACCTGAGACAGAGACTACGACGCGCCCCAGAGCACCAACACCTGAGATAGAGACTACGACACACCACAGAGCACCAACACCTGAGACAGAGCACCAACACCTGAGATAGAGACTACGACATGCCCCAGAGCACCAACACCTGAGATAGAGGCTACGACATGCCCCAGAGCACCAACACCTGAGATAGAGCACCAACACCTGAGATAGAGACTACGACACACCACAGAGCACCAACACCTGAGACAGAGCACCAACACCTGAGATAGAGACTACGACATGCCCCAGAGCACCAACACCTGAGATAGAGGCTACGACATGCCCCAGAGCACCAACACCTGAGATAGAGACTACGACACACCACAGAGCACCAACACCTGAGACAGAGACTACGACGCGCCCCAGAGCACCAACACCTGAGATAGAGCACCAACACCTGAGATAGAGACTACGACACACCACAGAGCACCAACACCTGAGACAGAGCACCAACACCTGAGATAGAGACTACGACATGCCCCAGAGCACCAACACCTGAGATAGAGGCTACGACATGCCCCAGAGCACCAACACCTGAGACAGAGCACCAACACCTGAGATAGAGACTACGACACACTGCAGAGCACCAACACCTGAGACAGAGCACCAACACCTGAGATAGAGACTACGACATGCCCCAGAGCACCAACACCTGAGATAGAGGCTACGACATGCCCCAGAGCACCAACACCTGAGACAGAGCACCAACACCTGAGATAGAGACTACGACACACTGCAGAGCACCAACACCTGAGACAGAGCACCAACACCTGAGATAGAGACTACGACACACTGCAGAGCACCAACACCTGAGACAGAGCACCAACACCTGAGACAGAGACTACGACACGCTGCAGAGCACCAACACCTGAGATAGAGACTACGACATGCCCCAGAGCACCAACACCTGAGACAGAGACTACGACATGCCCCAGAGCACCAACACCTGAGACAGAGACTACGACATGCCCCAGAGCACCAACACCTGAGACAGAGACTACGACATGCCCCAGAGCATCAACACCTGAGATAGAGACTACGACATGCCCCAGAGCACCAACACCTGAGATAGAGACTACGACATGCCCCAGAGCATCAACACCTGAGATAGAGACTACGACACGCCCCAGAGCACCAACACCTGAGATAGAGACTACGACATGCCCCAGAGCACCAACACCTGAGACAGAGACTACGACATGCCCCAGAGCACCAACACCTGAGACAGAGACTACGACATGCCCCAGAGCACCAACACCTGATATAGAGGCTACGACACGCTGCAGAGCACCAACACCTGAGATAGAGACTACGACACACTGCAGAGCACCAACACCTGAGATAGAAACTACGACATGCCCCAGAGCACCAACACCTGATATAGAGACTACGACACACCCCAGAGCACCAACACCTGAGATAGAGACTACGACACACCCCAGAGCACCAACACCTGAGATAGAGACTACGACACACCACAGAGCACCAACACCTGAGATAGAGACACTTGAGATAGAGGCTACGACATGCCCCAGAGCACCAACACCTGAGATAGAGGCACCTGAGATAGAGGCTACGACATGCCCCAGAGCACCAACACCTGAGATAGAGACTACGACACACCACAGAGCACCAACACCTGAGATAGAGACACCTGAGATAGAGGCTACGACATGCCCCAGAGCACCAACACCTGAGATAGAGGCTACGACACACTGCAGAGCACCAACACCTGAGATAGAAACTACGACATGCCCCAGAGCATCAACACCTGAGATAGAGACTACGACATGCCCCAGAGCATCAACACCTGAGATAGAGACTACGACTCGCCCCAGAGCACCAACACCTGAGATAGAGACTACGACATGCCCCAGAGCACCAACACCTGAGACAGAGACTACGACACGCCCCAAAGCACCAACACCTGAGATAGAGACTACGACATGCCCCAGAGCACCAACACCTGAGATAGAGACTACGACACACCACAGAGCACCAACACCTGAGATAGAGACACTTGAGATAGAGGCTACGACATGCCCCAGAGCACCAACACCTGAGATAGAGGCACCTGAGATAGAGGCTACGACATGCCCCAGAGCACCAACACCTGAGATAGAGACTACGACACACCACAGAGCACCAACACCTGAGATAGAGACACCTGAGATAGAGGCTACGACATGCCCCAGAGCACCAACACCTGAGATAGAGGCTACGACACACTGCAGAGCACCAACACCTGAGATAGAAACTACGACATGCCCCAGAGCATCAACACCTGAGATAGAGACTACGACATGCCCCAGAGCATCAACACCTGAGATAGAGACTACGACTCGCCCCAGAGCACCAACACCTGAGATAGAGACTACAACATGCCCCAGAGCACCAACACCTGAGACAGAGACTACGACACGCCCCAAAGCACCAACACCTGAGATAGAGACTACGACATGCCCCAGAGCACCAACACCTGAGATAGAGACTACGACACACCACAGAGCACCAACACCTGAGATAGAGACACTTGAGATAGAGGCTACGACATGCCCCAGAGCACCAACACCTGAGATAGAGGCACCTGAGATAGAGGCTACGACATGCCCCAGAGCACCAACACCTGAGATAGAGACTACGACACACCACAGAGCACCAACACCTGAGATAGAGACACCTGAGATAGAGGCTACGACATGCCCCAGAGCACCAACACCTGAGATAGAGGCTACGACACACTGCAGAGCACCAACACCTGAGATAGAAACTACGACATGCCCCAGAGCATCAACACCTGAGATAGAGACTACGACATGCCCCAGAGCATCAACACCTGAGATAGAGACTACGACTCGCCCCAGAGCACCAACACCTGAGACAGAGACTACGACATACCCCAGAGCATCAACACCTGAGATAGAGACTACGACACGCCCCAGAGCTCCAACACCTGAGATAGAGACTACGACACGCCCCAGAGCACCAACACCTGAGACAGAGACTACGACATACCCCAGAGCACCAACACCTGAGACAGAGCACCAACACCTGAGATAGAGACTACGACATGCCCCAGAGCACCAACACCTGAGATAGAGGCTACGACATGCCCCAGAGCACCAACACCTGAGATAGAGCACCAACACCTGAGATAGAGACTACGACACACCACAGAGCACCAACACCTGAGACAGAGCACCAACACCTGAGATAGAGACTACGACATGCCCCAGAGCACCAACACCTGAGATAGAGGCTACGACATGCCCCAGAGCACCAACACCTGAGATAGAGACTACGACACACCACAGAGCACCAACACCTGAGACAGAGACTACGACGCGCCCCAGAGCACCAACACCTGAGATAGAGCACCAACACCTGAGATAGAGACTACGACACACCACAGAGCACCAACACCTGAGACAGAGCACCAACACCTGAGATAGAGACTACGACATGCCCCAGAGCACCAACACCTGAGATAGAGGCTACGACATGCCCCAGAGCACCAACACCTGAGACAGAGCACCAACACCTGAGATAGAGACTACGACACACTGCAGAGCACCAACACCTGAGACAGAGCACCAACACCTGAGATAGAGACTACGACATGCCCCAGAGCACCAACACCTGAGATAGAGGCTACGACATGCCCCAGAGCACCAACACCTGAGACAGAGCACCAACACCTGAGATAGAGACTACGACACACTGCAGAGCACCAACACCTGAGACAGAGCACCAACACCTGAGATAGAGACTACGACACACTGCAGAGCACCAACACCTGAGACAGAGCACCAACACCTGAGACAGAGACTACGACACGCTGCAGAGCACCAACACCTGAGATAGAGACTACGACATGCCCCAGAGCACCAACACCTGAGACAGAGACTACGACATGCCCCAGAGCACCAACACCTGAGACAGAGACTACGACATGCCCCAGAGCACCAACACCTGAGACAGAGACTACGACATGCCCCAGAGCATCAACACCTGAGATAGAGACTACGACATGCCCCAGAGCACCAACACCTGAGATAGAGACTACGACATGCCCCAGAGCATCAACACCTGAGATAGAGACTACGACACGCCCCAGAGCACCAACACCTGAGATAGAGACTACGACATGCCCCAGAGCACCAACACCTGAGACAGAGACTACGACATGCCCCAGAGCACCAACACCTGAGACAGAGACTACGACATGCCCCAGAGCACCAACACCTGATATAGAGGCTACGACACGCTGCAGAGCACCAACACCTGAGATAGAGACTACGACACACTGCAGAGCACCAACACCTGAGATAGAAACTACGACATGCCCCAGAGCACCAACACCTGATATAGAGACTACGACACACCCCAGAGCACCAACACCTGAGATAGAGACTACGACACACCCCAGAGCACCAACACCTGAGATAGAGACTACGACACACCACAGAGCACCAACACCTGAGATAGAGACACTTGAGATAGAGGCTACGACATGCCCCAGAGCACCAACACCTGAGATAGAGGCACCTGAGATAGAGGCTACGACATGCCCCAGAGCACCAACACCTGAGATAGAGACTACGACACACCACAGAGCACCAACACCTGAGATAGAGACACCTGAGATAGAGGCTACGACATGCCCCAGAGCACCAACACCTGAGATAGAGGCTACGACACACTGCAGAGCACCAACACCTGAGATAGAAACTACGACATGCCCCAGAGCATCAACACCTGAGATAGAGACTACGACATGCCCCAGAGCATCAACACCTGAGATAGAGACTACGACTCGCCCCAGAGCACCAACACCTGAGATAGAGACTACGACATGCCCCAGAGCACCAACACCTGAGACAGAGACTACGACACGCCCCAAAGCACCAACACCTGAGATAGAGACTACGACATGCCCCAGAGCACCAACACCTGAGATAGAGACTACGACACACCACAGAGCACCAACACCTGAGATAGAGACACTTGAGATAGAGGCTACGACATGCCCCAGAGCACCAACACCTGAGATAGAGGCACCTGAGATAGAGGCTACGACATGCCCCAGAGCACCAACACCTGAGATAGAGACTACGACACACCACAGAGCACCAACACCTGAGATAGAGACACCTGAGATAGAGGCTACGACATGCCCCAGAGCACCAACACCTGAGATAGAGGCTACGACACACTGCAGAGCACCAACACCTGAGATAGAAACTACGACATGCCCCAGAGCATCAACACCTGAGATAGAGACTACGACATGCCCCAGAGCATCAACACCTGAGATAGAGACTACGACTCGCCCCAGAGCACCAACACCTGAGATAGAGACTACAACATGCCCCAGAGCACCAACACCTGAGACAGAGACTACGACACGCCCCAAAGCACCAACACCTGAGATAGAGACTACGACATGCCCCAGAGCACCAACACCTGAGATAGAGACTACGACACACCACAGAGCACCAACACCTGAGATAGAGACACTTGAGATAGAGGCTACGACATGCCCCAGAGCACCAACACCTGAGATAGAGGCACCTGAGATAGAGGCTACGACATGCCCCAGAGCACCAACACCTGAGATAGAGACTACGACACACCACAGAGCACCAACACCTGAGATAGAGACACCTGAGATAGAGGCTACGACATGCCCCAGAGCACCAACACCTGAGATAGAGGCTACGACACACTGCAGAGCACCAACACCTGAGATAGAAACTACGACATGCCCCAGAGCATCAACGCCTGAGATAGAGACTACGACATGCCCCAGAGCATCAACACCTGAGATAGAGACTACGACTCGCCCCAGAGCACCAACACCTGAGATAGAGACTACGACATGCCCCAGAGCACCAACACCTGAGACAGAGACTACGACACGCCCCAAAGCACCAACACCTGAGATAGAGACTACGACATGCCCCAGAGCACCAACACCTGAGATAGAGACTACGACACGCCCCAGAGCACCAACACCTGAGATAGAGACTACGACACGCCCCAGAGCACCAACACCTGAGACAGAGACTACGACATACCCCAGAGCATCAACACCTGAGATAGAGACTACGACACGCCCCAGAGCTCCAACACCTGAGATAGAGACTACGACACGCCCCAGAGCACCAACACCTGAGACAGAGACTACGACATACCCCAGAGCATCAACACCTGAGATAGAGACTACGACACACCACAGAGCACCAACACCTGAGATAGAGACTACGACACACCACAGAGCACCAACACCTGAGATAGAGACTACGACACGCCCCAGAGCACCAACACCTGATATAGAGACTACGACACACCACAGAGCACCAACACCTGAGATAGAGACACTTGAGATAGAGGCTACGACATGCCCCAGAGCACCAACACCTGAGATAGAGGCACCTGAGATAGAGGCTACGACATGCCCCAGAGCACCAACACCTGAGATAGAGGCTACGACACGCCACAGAGCACCAACACCTGAGATAGAGACTACTTCCCAAATGGCACCCTACCCCCTATATATCCTAGTGCACTACCAGGGCAAATGGAACGCCTGAGAAGAAGAACAGAGAAATATATAGAAAGGAATGAAATGGAACGCCTGAGGTGAAGAACAGAGAAACAGGAAGCAAATGGAACGCCTGAGGTGAAGAACAGAGAAACAGGAAGGAAATGGAACGCCTGAGGTGAAGAAAACTGAAGGAAAACGGAAGGAAAACGGAAGGAAAACGGAAGCTTCACATGCTGATGGAGACGGGCTGTTTTCCACAGATGAAAAACTGAATTTCAATATTTTAATATAAAATATTAATATCATGCTGAAGTTTCTCCTGGTAGACATTTATCTAAATAGAGTGTCTTAATGAACGTGCCTGCTGCCCTTATTATTCTTAATACTAAAATAATAACTCATACTGAAAGACAGAAGAGGTCAGTTTTAACAGAGCTCCAGGGGACTGTCTCAGTCTCAGGTCAGTTTGAACAGAGCTCCAGGGGACAGTCTCTGTCTCAGGTCAGTTTTAACAGAGCTCCTGGGGACTGTCTCTGTCTCAGGTCAGTTTGAACAGAGCTCCAGGGGACAGTCTCTGTCTCAGGTCAGTTTTAACAGAGCTCCAGGGGACTGTCTCAGTCTCAGGTCAGTTTTAACAGAGCTCCAGGGGACTGTCTCTGTCTCAGGTCAGTTTTAACAGAGCTCCAGGGGACAGTCTCTGTCTCAGGTCAGTTTTAACAGAGCTCCAGGGGACAGTCTCTGTCTCAGGTCAGTTTTAACAGAGCTCCAGGGGACTGTCTCTGTCTCAGGTCAGTTTTAACAGAGCTCCAGGGGACAGTCTCTGTCTCAGGTCAGTTTTAACAGAGCTCCTGGGGCCTGTCTCTGTCTCAGGTCAGTTTTAACAGAGCTCCAGGGGACTGTCTCTGTCTCAGGTCAGTTTTAACAGAGCTCCTGGGGCCTGTCTCTGTCTCAGGTCAGTTTTAACAGAACTCCAGGGGAGTTCTCTCTAATAATCTCTCTCTGATAATCTCTCTCTGATAACCTCTAATAACCTCTCTCTGAAAACCTCTGATAATATCTCTCTGATAACCTCTCTCTGATATTCTCTCTCTGATAACCTCTCTCTGATAATCTCTCTCTGATAACCTCTAATAACCTCTCTCTGATAACCTCTAATAACCTCTCTCTGATAACCTCTCTCTGATAACCTCAAATAACCTCTCTCTGATAACCTCTCTCTGATAACCTCTCTCTGATAACCTCAAATAACCTCTCTCAGATAACTTCTCTCTGATAACCTCTAATAACCTCTTTCTGCTATAACCTCTCTATGATAATCTCTCTCTAATAACCTCTGATAATCTCTC